>NC_134585.1:51770149-51975149 GCF_037038515.1 Microtus pennsylvanicus
ATGGCTCTACAGTTAGAACCTGGTGTTTCACCTTTGTAAAAATGGGACCAATACTTTGCCAAATCCTCTTGCCATTTTATCGACAAAAAGTATTTTCATAAGTGTCATATCATTTTCTGCATGGTATTTTAAGGTGGGCCATTCCCCCCATTTAATAAACATTAAAAGCAGTGCTCCACGAAGTGAAGACCCACCCAAGAGGTAAACCCGCTGCCAGCCCAGCCTGGACTCTTGCAGCATTGAACTGCTTTGCCTTCCCTGTGGGCTAAGGCTTGACTCCTAAGACCTGCCTCACTTTCCAGAGTCCCGTTTTTTTTAGTGTGGCTTGAATTAAGTGTGGCAGGATTGTACGCTAGGAATTAAATCCCTGGAGTCACAAGGTATTGGTGTTTGGGGATAGGACCTTGGGATCATAGATCAGTGGACTAAGAGATACGTGAGTTGTTGAGGGAGTGGCTCTGATATAAAACCCGGTTCTTTTCGGTGTACTTTATCTCACATGGGATGCCCCACGCCACATTCAGAGTTCAAGAAAAGTCCCACTATCAGGAAATCTATCAACAGATACATCTCCTCAACCTTGGACTCTGAAACCTCTCTAATGGTAAGAAATACTATTTTCTACATGATTTCCCAGTCTGTCACACCACCTATATGGACCAAGACATCTTTCCCCTGACGCTCTAGTCTAAATGGGCTACTCAGGTGCTGCCGTGTTCCAGTTCTTGCTGCCGGATTCGGTAAAAACCTTCCCAGACCTCAACCTCTGTCACATAGTTAGGGTCTAGTCTAAAAATCACAACTCCCACATGTCCCTTTCACATGAACACACACACAGACCCACACACACACAGAAACACACACAGAGTGACATACACACAGACACAGAGACAGACGCACGCACACAGAGACACAGACACACTCACACAGAGACAGGCACATACACACAGACACACACACAGACAGAGAGACAGACAGAGAGAGAGAGAGAGAGAGAGAGATATTGCTATTTCTCTGTGTAGCAGTTTGGCAGTGATTAGCAAACACACATTGCTGGGTCTTTCACTCTTTGAAACTACAAAGTTCAGGTATCCAGGCGAGGAGAATACTTAGAGTGTCCCAGAACTGAATAGAACATATAGACTCTTCTAGACCCCAGGTAGAGCAGAAATGGAGCCTCAAGGATCTTGCATTGCCTTTTCTCATTGGTACAAAGCACGAGGACACAGGCTCTTCCACAGTCCCGAATACAGTGAGATCGGGAGTAAACAACACATTTGCCCGTCGTTCCCAGCCAGATCCACGTGGAGAACTGCAGCTGGAGACACACTGCTAGCAAAGTTTGTGCATGTAGGTTCCTTAATCCCCACGGAGGTGGGGCTTCTCATTCATCTCTTCTTCATCCATTCATCTTTTCGTAAGAAAATAACACCTGCCATTGAAAAACCTGAAGGGAGGAAAGGGTGCGTAAGAAGAAATGAACCCTAAGCACAAGAGTAAAAGACTTTGATGAGAAAGAGAACTTTGGAGATCACCAATCAAGACAGTGGTCCCCATATATCTCAAGCACTCAAAAACAAAGATTTCTTGAACTCAGAAGGGTGCGTTCACTGGTTCTAGGGCAAAGCCGGAAATAGAAGATTCACAAGGATTTTTAGGAGAAAGATAATTTGGGGCAAATGTTTAAAGGCAAAAGATGTCAGAGGAGCTCAGGCAACAACAGACGGGCACAGGGATTGAAATACAACCATGGAAATTGTGGGAAACGGCGAGGAAGGCTGAAGGTGCCCATGAGCAGCTAGTGGACGTGACTGTTTCCGGATGGGCAGTGGAGAGCCGCAGTTTAGAGCAGAGAAGTGATTGATGACTGTCTGGGAAGTTCATGCGACTGCTTAGGGCTCATCAAAGAGAAGCGGAATAGACGAGAAGAGTTTCACACACCGCATTCCCTGATGCCATCCCCGTGAGGCTCTTTCTGATCATTTCTAAATTTTCTAATCTCTGTTCACCTGGGCTCATCAAACTTTAGTCTGAAGTTGGATCCCAGCATGAGTCTGTTTGCCTTTATTGCTTTATTTGGTGTGTTTATGGGGGGAATCTCTATACACACTGCGGCACACCTACGGAGGTCAGAAGACAGCTTACAGGGCTTGGTTCTGTTCTTCAACCATGTAGGGCCTGGGAATCAAACGCAGGTTGTCAGTTTCAGTTTTAGAGTCAAGCGTGCTTGCCCACTGAGCAATCTTACTGGCCCCATATTTTTGTTGTTGTTTCTTTTCCAAAGCAATATACAGTGACATACCACGTCTAGATAGGACTGTGTTCTGAGAAATTAATTCCTAGGTGGTGTTCATGCTATGAGCATCAGAGCAACTTCTATAGACTAGCACAGCCTTAGCATCAATAGGAGTTGGTTATACAGTTAACTGTTCACTAAAATGACACCATGGGACACATGACCATGTCTGTGCTAGCTCCAGTTATTAAACAGCAGTGGCTAAATCGGACATATTTCTACAAATCAGAAGGCGCTTCAAGGTGAAGGCTTTAATTTGATATCAATTAAAATCAAGTGGCAGTGTGGAAAGCTATAGAACATTTATCCTCTAAATATTTAATGGACTCATTTAATCCTTTAAATACGTTAAGATTGAAGAGAAAAGTGGTTGAGCTTTCATACCACATAATCACCACCACCATCACAACCATCATCATGAACACCATCATCACCACCACCATCTCCATCACCATCATGACCACCATCACTACCATTACCATCATCATCATCACCACCATTATCACCATCATCACCACCACCAATACCATCACCATCATCACCACCACCATCTCCATCACCATCATGACCACCATCACTACCATTACCATCATCATCATCACCACCATTATCACCATCATCACCACCACCAATACCATCACCATCATCACCACCACCATCACCATCATGACCACCATCACTACCATTACCATTGTCATCATCACCACCATTATCACCATCATCACCACCACCAACACCATCACCATCATCACCACCACCAACACCATCACCACCACCAACACCATCACCAGCATCACCAGCATCTTTGCCATCACCTCCTCTTGTGATGTTGTGGACAGAGCCAGGCCTTTGTGCATGCTAATCAACCACTACCACCAAATCAGTTCAGACCAAGAATAAAATTTCTAATCTTTTATAGGAAACAACAGAGAACTCAAACTGGGCCTGCTGGAATATTATTTGGCTTGACTGTGAGAATTGATTACTACAGAGATCTGCATTTCTTCCGTTCTTCCAACATTTCCTAAATATATATTGTATTATATTACTGCCCGGACCTTTGGTGTACAAGACAGATCTGTTCCTGCTTTCATAGATGGATTTTCATTGAAATACAAAAAAGAAGAAATATTCTCACCCAGTTCAGAGTAACAATAACAATAACAACCTGGGCATGAGACTCATCTCTGATGATAATTATTTTGGGACTTTAGTCAAGTGGTTAGACCTCCCAGATCATCGAGGTACAAGAGACAAAATTCCCCTGCAGCATCTTAACCCCACATCAGAAGCATGACGTCCAGAGGTCCTAGATGGCGATATTTTTCTCCAGAGCCCACCTCGGCCTTTCTGCTCTGCAGGCCTCAGAGTCTTCAGTGGACCACAACTTCTGGCTCTTCTTACTGATGCTATTAAGAGTCATTCTTAGACCTAGTGGGTTAGGCCAGCTGCTGTAAAACACTCTGAGTCCGAACCTGCTCCACTTTAACTTGACATTGTTTTACTTCCCCTAACTAGTGAATCAAGTCCTCCCTAACAATGGCTTTTGGGAAACTGAACGCTGGGGTCCAGTCGGTGTCACATGAGGCTGAGGACTTGTGTTTGAGCCCTTAAATTCTCATATAAAACATGGGAATGGTGATATACACTTGAAATCTGAGTGCTGGGGATAGATAAGAGGGATATCCCTAGGTCTAGCTGACTGGCTACTCTACCTACTTGACAAGTTCAAGGCCAGGGTGAGACCTTGTCTTAAATATAGTAGTAGTAGCAGTAAACTACATTTGAAGTTGGGGTGGGGGTCAGTAAGGTATAAAGCTTGCTTCTCTCTCCTTTCTTTCACTACTACCCTCCTCAAATCCAGGAAATCTGACCCAAAAAGGCATCCTAAGAAAAGACACATGTGGGGATGATAGACAGCTTCAAATTGACTTGGTCCCAGGAAAAACTCAAAGGGCACACGTCAGCGAGTTCTCATAGAGATCCACTAACCCTGGGCACACCCTGCCCTGCTGGGTGGTAGCTCACTAGAAGCTGGAGCTGGTTTTCAGCCCTCTCCTCTGCTACTGATGGGCTCCAAAGGCCGGGCAGCTGCAATGCCCCCTCCAGCACAATCCCCCCTAATGACTCTGCCAGCGTTCATATTCAAGGATGCTAATGAGCATAGGGCTCGAAACTGACAACCAGCTCCTGAAAGAAAAATAAAAAAGAAAGAAAGAAAAAAAGTGGAATAATTTTGACAATTTTGTACTTTATTTCACAATTACCAGAACTATTTAGAACATATTTCCATGTTGAGGTCTAATTACAGAATTTTCTAGTTTTATTTTTTTTCATTGTTGTTGCCATTTGAACCCAACTTGTTTTGGTCATTTCCTCGGATGGAAACTTTTAGCGCTTGGTGATTTTTTTTTTGTATGAGTGCCTTTTTAAAAAGAGAGATTTTGGTGCAGTTCCCCAGCCTCAGTGTGGACTTCCCTGAAATTTACAGGAAAATAAAACATCGAGTCACTTTGAATTTAGGTCAAACCGAATTTTAATATCCAAAGAATTTAATCAGAAGGCTGGAGTCTGCATTACTGCTCTAAGATACGAGATTTTGGCATGCGTTCTATGCTGTTATGAAGGCCCCTACCCATCTCAGGACTAATGCAGGACATAGTAACATTCAGGACTCAGGAAATCTCATTTGGGTTCCCATTTAACTCTATCAGCCCTGGCATTTGTAAGATAAAGAAATCCATGCTCCGCATGCAGGCACAGAGATCGTATGAGATTGATTTCCCTAGTTCAGGGTGATTTGAGAGTTATCAAATTGCTCAACACATTCCAAAAGCAAATAGAAAAACATCTCATTAATTCTGACTTCTCTGATTTAGAATTTATTCCTCTTTCAAATCTAAGCAACTGGCAGTATATACTGCATTTAAATAATGTTTCAGGATCTTCAGGGGACACTGCTGGTGCTGAGGAGACGGTTCAGTGGTTGTGATTACGGGCTGCTCTCCCAGAGAATCTGAATTTGCTTCCTACCATCCACTTGGGCAGCACAAAACCATCTGAAACTCCAGCTCCTGGAGACCCAGTCCCTCCCCTCACCTCCAAGGTTACCTGCACACACGTGGCCTTCACTTGCATGCACATAGACATATACACTTAAAACTATAAATCCTTTTAAAAAGGAGACATTGTTTGGGACTAATGAAATGGCTCAGTGAGTTAGAATAGTTGTGCCTGCATGAAGACCCGATTTCAAATTCCCAACAGCCAGGTAAAATGCTAGGCATGGCCAAAGGTGCCTGTCACTCCATCACTGTAGTGAATGAGGCTGGGAGGGTCATGGAAGTTGGGAGCCATCCAGTCTAGCAGATGTGATAGTTTCTGGTTTAGCAAGAGACCCCAGCTCAAGGCAACAAGGCACAGAGTGACAGAGAAAGCCACTCAGTGTCCTCCTCTGGCTGCTGCATGTATGAGCGCTAGCTCACACAGCCACACACACATGTGCATGCATCATACACTATATACACATGCACACAGACAATGAAAAGTGGAGACAGAGTTTTAAGTGTACTAAAAATATTTGGTGGGGTTGACTCAGTGTTCAAGGGTGCAACAAGCTTTTCCTTGGAACCTTAGTTCAGTTCCCGGTACCCACTGGGCATCTCACAACTACCTGTAACTTCTGCTCCTAGAGGGAGCTGATGTTCTCTTCTGGCCTCTCTGGGCACTCTCTGTCTCTGTCTCTCTCTCTCTGTTTCTCTCTCTCTCTGTGTCTCTCTCTCTTTCTCTCTCTATCTCTGTCTCTCTTTGTCTCTGTCTCTGTCTGTCTCTCTGTTTCTCTCTGTCTCTCTGTCTCTCTCATACACAAACATACACACATCTGTAAAACAAATATCTTTTATATTTACAAAGCAAAGGCAATAAATACAAAGAGCTGGTAAGCAAATCCCCTAAGCTGACACAGTAGCCCCTCTTTGGATAGTGTACATCGGGTCCTTATCTGTGACACTGGTTAAAGTTGAAGTTTCTCCTCAAACCTTCTGCAACTCTAGCTTTCCCCCCTCTGGGGTGCTGGCAACACAGCCTAATGGGAATTCTTAGGACGCCTGGTGTTGGATACGCCACAGTGGAGACCGGGATGGGCTTGACCAGCATGCACACTTTGCTCTTTTGTGACTCACCCCTGCAATGATGAAAGCCTTTGCGGCGGGAGGAGTGTTGGAGGTGCTTCTGGGTAAACACAGAAGAAAAGCGTGTCATCAAAGAATTGATCCCAAATCAGTTCTTCAAAGGTTCTCTGGTTCAGCGTGCCACGCAGCAAGAGTTAGCAAGCCACAGCTCCGGGGCGGGCCTCTCTCACTGCCCTGCTGTTTACTTTATGAAAAAAACACAGCTCGCTCCGGGCCTCTGTTACTCTTCCTCTAACGCACTTCTGTTGACTCAGCTCTTTCGCTCCACATAGCCACTGAACCACTTGTTTAACATACGTGGAGAACCCGCCTACAAAATTGTCCACTTTCCCCCATCTCCGTGGTGGCAGCCCCATATAGATTTAATTACTGGGAAGGTCCGGGGCATGTATCAGCTGCCCCATGTTTTTTTAAACCCGATTCTTCAGTTCATCCCTGCCTTGTGTTTTCTGGTAAATCAGGAATAGATGGGTAATTTAGGCAAAAGAGGCTGGGAGCTCACCAAAGCAACTTGGGTTCTCTTCCAACTGAGCTCAGGAGCCACAGGCCGCAGTAACCTGACTCTTCCCCGACATGTTCACCATGGATCCTGGAAGCTGTTTTCTTTCTGGATTGTGATTTTTTTTTTCAGTAAGATCCTGGGTAACCAAGGGGTGGGGATGGGGTGCAGGCAGGGACAAAGAAGGAGAGAGAAACCCTAGCCTTTCCAAACCAGACCTCACAGGCATCCACACAGCAACCTCACGGCAGGTCACCACTACTTAAGAATTGGCGATGGTGCTGTGGTAAGTGCCTAAAGGCAATTTTGGCCTGACAAACTAATTAGCCAATGATCATAGCCACTTCCTTGCCCCTTCCTAAATTTCTTAAACATGTGTTTTTTGTAACCCACCTCTTTTGCCACATAGACCCAAGTGACAAGTCATGAACTCTTAAGAGCTGGTGCCCTGTGACAAACCACTAAGCATGCTGCCTGAATTGCCAGGAGACAGGAGGCAGAGAGAAGTCAGACTACCAAATTTGGTTCAAGGGAAAAAAAAGCAGAAAATAAGCAAACAGAAAACAACTTCTTTTTGTATAAACTTGGTGGTATGTTCCAGAAGGCGAGGATGACACTCGTATTCTGAGATATGTTACAATTAAAAGGAGGACTGTCTCCCGGAGAGGAAATAGCTGGATGTTGATGGAGTGGCTGTTGTCCACAGCCCTGTTCCTCTCCCTGGCAGGCCCAGGAGGCTGAATCAGTCCACCAGTAGGCAGAACTGAAAATTTATTTCCAGCGGGCCAATGTTGGATAACTAAACACATAAAGAGACTGATGGTTACAGAAGAGGGTCTTTTATTAAGTAGTAGTGGGCAGATCATTTCAGGGGCTGCTAGGCCCTGTCCTTCCCGCTCTGTTCAGGAAGACACCTGAGAAGCCATCTAAAGGATCTGAGGGTTGCTGCCAGAAGACCGTTGGCTCATCATGCCAGCGATGGCCTTCCGAGAGCCCAGCTGAAACGTCTCCTCCTTCATTGAGCTTGAAAGACTCGACACGCTTGTGTCTTGCTACAACCCCAAGATGCTTGATGAGGAATTTTCTTTTTTTTTCTTTTTGTAGATTTTTGAGACTTTCAGGCACTGTAATTCTGTGCAGACATCCACTGGAGTGTGGTCTACCTACCAAGGATCAGACTGCTGAAGCAAGCTAGCTCTCTCTCTTCCAGCCGCCATAAACGGCCACTAGCTCCTGCCTGTGGGTGGGAGTTGTGCCCATCTCCCCAATCCACACTGGGATTTGGCTGGCGTGAGCTCGCCCAGGTCCTGTGCACGCTGTCACAATCACTGTGAGCTCACATGTACGTCTGCTCTTCCATGGCCAGAAACAGAGTTTCCTTACAGTTATCTGTGGTCAATGGCTTTTTCAATCTTTTTGCCCCTTTCTTCAGCAATTATCCCTGAGCCCTTGGGACCATGTTTGTGATACAGATGTCCCTTAAAGGGCTAAATATTCTTCGGTCTTTCACTTATGGCCTGTTCTACAAGATGAAACCCACACCTGGTACTGTTGTTCAAGCCAAGAACCTGTGGCTACACAGCTTACACACCCTAAAGTATTTTTGCATGTTTTAAAATCTGTTTAATATTTATGTGTGTGTATGTGCATTGTGCATGTGTGTGAGGTGTTGTGTGTATGAATATATGTATGTATGGTGTGTGTGTTTATGTGTGTATGTGTGTGTTATGTATGTGTAATGTGTTAGTATGTATGTGTGTGCTGTGTGTGTGTATGTGTGTGTGTGTATATACATATATACAAATTTCAAACCAGCCAGAAGAGAGCATCAGGTCTGGAGCTGGTATTACAGGAGGTTGTGAGCCATTATGTCGGTGCTGGGAACTGAACTCTGAGCCTCTGGGAGAGGAGCCAGCACTCCTAACCACTGATCTATCTTTTCATCCCTTCCAGTATTATTTTCTCTAGAGACGAAGAAGGAAAATCCAGTCTTTCTCCTAGCATGATTGATGATTTTTTTTCCTCAGAATTTAGGGGTGGCAGTTTGGAGTAAGCATTGATGAGAACTGAATCCTTCGCCTAAAAATACATGAATATGAGCACGCAAACGTTCCAATGTAAGCTCTGGCTCTACACGTATATAACCCTCTTCCACCTCTATTACACCAGTCCCAGGTGCCTTAGACCACTGCCTATGAAACTGTAGGTCTGGACCTTCAGCATGGGGGTCATGAAGACTCACTCTGTCAGTGATAAGAACTTCCAGAACATACAACAGTCAAAGATTAATTCTTTGACATAAATCTATGTGCTCACCTACATTGCTCTTCATGGCTTCCCTACAACCTTGGTTTTGAACATGAAGCATGCAGTTTGCAGGGCACCTGCTGTCATCTTGCTCGAGATAAAACAACACTGTGCACGTGCCACTCTGCCCCACACAGTGAAGGAAAACTGCCTGACATACCCAGCTCAGATCTGAAGCTAGTGTATACTATGAACCGTCATGTTTTTATGGTGCGCACCATGTTAATTGTTAATTACAGGAGACATATAAGATAATATTTTTCTGCCATCATTCATCAGAATGTAAGTATCAAGCTAATGTTTTCTTTGGGTTGGGTTGTATCAGAAAGTTTGATGCTAAACATTGTTGTTTGAATTCCTGGCTTGTCTTACACACAAAATCATTGTATGAATTTTAGCTTGAGATTAGGAAAGAATTCACAAGAACATCAAAAATGGCCTTAAACATGCCTCTGCCATGGTGGACTGTGTATGTATGCCCAACAGCATTCTCCGCATCAACAATCATAAAAAGCAAAACATTCAACAATTCCAAACAATGTTGAGGTGGCATCTGTGCTATTTAGGCAAGATTGAAGGCTTCCTGTGAAAACACACACACCAACCAATCTGACACAGATCTAGACTCCATGGAGACAGGAGTTGCAGTGTGAGCCTGTAGAAGACACTGTGTACGGCACTTGTTCAGCTAGAGACGAGCGTCATTCATCTCTTTATTGTGCAAATTTGCCTTTTGTCTTTCACAAATAGTAAAAACAGAGGTACACCAAAGAATTGTTCTAGAATAAAATCTCTTATGTGTTATTATCAATAAACATTTGATTTGTTTTCCTATTTAGTATACCTAAAATTCCACGGTCATATAAAGATTTCTTAGATGGGAAGGGTCATGAGTAAAAAAGTTTAAGAAATTCTCATTGAACATGATCGATTTGGGCATGATCAACACATTGTCCTATACCTCTGTACCATGGTGGGGATAGGTCCTCTCGTTAGTGGTGGGGGAACCCCTGCCATTCCTTCCCATTCCCTCTATAGACCCGGTGGCCAGCCATCCCAAAATACTCCTCCAAATCCTAGTCAATTGTCCTCGGTACAGATTCTCAAAATCCCCAGACCACCCCACTCCTACGGCAACTCCGAGGCTATCTGACGGGAAGAGATGCCGTGGAAGAAACGCTGAAGCAGACAGAAGCCTTCTCTGATTCTGCCAAAATAACACTTTGTACTGTGGCCTCCACTTAGCCCCAAGGGGCCGCACAGGCAGTTGGGAGGGAGGATGCAGAAGCTCCAGTGCCACCAGCTTGGAAGAGGTCCAGGTTGTAAACCTAGAAAGACCAGACTGCTGGTGAAACTGAGCATTGTCCCTCCAATGAAGCAGCTCACCTGATGTCTGGACCGGACCGAGGGTTGATCTTAAGGTCGTAGCTATGGGGCGAGAGTGGGGGTGGTCTCTCCTAATCCTTAAAATGAGTCCATATGTGGCTGGATTTGCCTGATGACATGGGGAGGAAGGTGAGGGACCAAATGCAGCAGACATCTATATCCAAGGGTTGATTAGCATCTCTGGGGAAGAAAAGGAAAAAAGAGTCCAATGTCAGTGTAGGAAGCAAAATTATGGGGAAAGATAGCATCCTTTCCCTTCTTACATCCCTCCCTCCCCGTCTCTCCATGTCTCTCTCTATCTCTATCTCTGTCTTTGTTTCTTTTTGTCTCTCTCTGTCTCTCTCACACACAAGGCACACACACACAAGACACACACAAGACACACACACAAGACACACACAAGACACACACAAGACACACACAAGGCACACAAGACACACACACACACACACACACACACACACACACACCAGTCTGATACAGGTCTGGGCTCCATGGAGAGAGAAGCTACAGTGTGAACCAGCAGCATTTGACTGTTAGATGGAAAACCAGAAGAAACCATGGACTGAGATTTTGTCTCTGCTTGATAACGAATTATTCTTGTTAGAAGGACGGGGAGGTGATGGGTTTAGTGTTTTTGCTGGGTGAATGGGCCCCCAAACTTGCCTTACTCATGAGCTTCCAGGCAGTCTCAGATCTCAGCTCTTCTGTCTCCATTGAGGGAGCAGGTACAGGATCAGGTACAGGATGTAGAGCATCCCTGTACTCCCTGGGCTCTACTTCTGTCAAGCCCTTACACTCCAGGAGGTCTTCCTACAGCATTGAGGCACCACGGCTGCTGTGTGTGTGTGTCCGACTGTAAGAGACACAACGTTTCTTCCTTCTGTGTGTGGTGGACCTAGCTTCTCACCTTAAAGTCATCTAAGAGGTCCAGCTGCTTTTATCATTACTCCCATAACAAGAGACACTGCTGAATCCAAAGTACCTGGAGAGAGAGGTAAGGATGGCCTAATCCCCCAGATTCTGTCTCTTTTCAACCCATAAATTTAGCAGCAGAGTGAGAGGCAATGGAGTTCCTGGATGCTTGGAAACCTCCAGGCTGCCGTCCTGTCCTGGTGCCCACCTAGTGCTATGAGAAGATCTCTTTTAACAGTAGCATTTAATGATGCCATGTGTTCCAAACCTACTGCATCATACGTTTTAGTTTATTTTCCCTTCCAAGGTAAATCACAACTAACAAACCCCATATCTTGGATTCCATGGACCGACACTGGTTAAGAATCACCTAGATCCATTCCCCCATCAGAAACGTGGGCCTTAGAGGAGAACCTACCAAAGTAGTGTGATTCCTATCTGATTGTGAATACTAAGAATTATGCTTGCCGCTCATGGAAGGAGCATCTCTTTGTAGCCATTGGAGAACGTTTCAGAAGACCACAGTAGGTCAAAAGTCAGAGAAGAAGGGATCTGATCTACATCTACAACATAACCTCCTCATGGAAGAGGAGGCAGAAAGATGGGAAGAGCCAGGAGACCAGAAAATCTACTTTAAGATTGTTTCTTCTAATAGGAACAGTGAAGCTTTGACCATGAGGTCCCAACAATATGGTTCTCTGTGTGAGAACTGAACAACTGCACCAAGAGACCCAATCCTAAATAAAGAACTACAGGCCACCAAGGAATGTTGAGAGAATGAGTTTTCCCGATGAATGAGTCCCTGGTTGATTATCCAATACCAAGGGACCAGTCCTGAAATCACATATACTGTTCAGTAACACTGAGCAGACTCAGCAGGTTGTACGTGTTCACTATGCACATATGTAACGATAACAAAGGAAAGGGGGCCATTGTTGGGGAATATTATTTTAAGGTGTATTGCTTTGTTTTTGCTGCATTTGTTTAACCCTGTGAAGCTGTGATTCTTTGCTTGTATAAAACACCTCATGGTCTAATAAAGAGCTGAATGGCCAATAGCAAGACAGGAGCAAGAATTGGCAGGGCTGATAGGCAGAGAGAATAAATAGAAGGAGAACCGAAGAAGGGAAGGTGTAATGAGGGAATGAGGGGAGGAGGATGTCAGGGGCCAGCCACATAGCCACCCAGTCAGCCACAGACTAAAAGTGATAGCAAGAAATAAAGAAGTAAAAAAGATAAATGCCCAGAGGGAAAAGGTAGACAGGTTAATTTAAGTTAAGAAAAGCTGGCAAGTAACAAGCTAAGCTAAGGTCAGGCATTCCTAACTAAGAATAAGCCTCTGTGTGTGATTTATTTGGAAGCTGGGTGGTGAGCCCTTCAAAAAGCCAAAGGATAAAGCATCAAACAACAGGCCATGAATTTTATAGGGAGCACGAAGGGGGATCCATGGGAGGGGCTGGAAGAAGAGGAAGGGAGAAAATGGTGTAATTCTTTCTTAATGTTTTAGGGATTGAAAAGATGCTAGCAACAAAAAAGAAAAAGAAAAAAAGAAAAAAAGAAACGTAACCAAAGAGAACCCACTGGGCTGAGAATTAGCAATCTGATTTCCCACAGGACTCAATAATTCTGATATGAGCAATATGCCTGCAAGCGTTGTCTACTTGTACATACCCATAGGGTCAACTTCCACTTTTAACTTCAGTTTTTTTTTTTCTGGGTGGAAACGAGAAGGTAGAAATCCTTGGTACAACCAAGATCCAAAGACAGCAACTGTGTGTCCAATACCTCTGGGGAGGAGGTGAGAGGTAGACTTTATGCCAGGGCTGCCTCTCAGGACATCTGCCTTGGAGAAACAACCATGTCTGGAGATGACGCAGGTGGGCAGGAGTCAGGGCTGCCTGGGGTTGTGCTGGCGTGGAGATTTGCCGGCTCTCCTGGAGGTCAGGGGTCCACCTTGCAGGTGGGGAAGAAGAATTTGATAAAGTATGTGAACACTGTTTACAGAAGACAGAATGCTTTTCAATTAGCCCTATTCAGACCAGATTGCTTCAAACTATGTCCCGCTCAGTGCTGGGAGCCTGAACTTTCCAGCTACACTCAATTTTCTTGTTGCTCTGACAAAAGCATCTTAAGAAAAGAAGATTTATTGTGGCTCATTGGTTGATGGACAGTCCTTCATGGAAGTGGGAGTGTGGGGAGGCTGATCACATGATACTGATAGTCAGGAAGCCCATGGAGCATGACATCCACAGACAGGGAGCAGAGATGAACATGGGTACTCTGCTGGCTTGCTTTTGCTTTTTTTTTTTTTTAAGTCCAGGGTCACAACACAGACTGGGGCCATTGCATTTAGGATGAGTTCTTCCCCCATCAGTTAACCCAATTGAGAAACTCTCCCACGGACACACCCAGAGATTTGTTTCCATGGTGATTCTAGATCCCATTAAGTTTACATCAGTGCTCACTATCACTGGTACCTACATCCAACCATAAAGAGCATAGCAGCATGATGCTGCTGGCCTTAGCCATAGAGGAATGGTGATATACCTGGACCAGGACCCTCATTTGCCCCATCTCTGGGGACATCTTCTCTATGGGAAATGACTGAGAAAGTAGAAGAACTTCCAGGAACTTTATCACAAGGCTTTTAGGCCCAGCTGGGACTCTGGGGATCTGGGGGGGTAACCACAGGTGGCCACGCCAGAAGGTAGCACTTTCCTTTGCCAAGTACTACACATTTTTCTTTTAAAAGTGTGGTTAAATGATGATGCTCCTTTGTGGATTGGGCTGGGAAAGGAGAGGAGACAGAAAAAGGAAAAAAGAAAGAAAGAAAACCACTCAGCTTAAGTATAGCAGGCAGAATGAGCTGCATCTACCGTAGGAGCTGGTCTGGCCCCTGGCCTCTAAGGGATCCTGCTCTAGAATACATTATGTGCATCACCTTGGCCAACCTTGGCCAGTTGCCACCACTGCCTCTGAGGCAGGTGTCCATCAGCATTGTCTGTACCGTACAGAGGGCACAAAACAGAACCAGCTCTCCCGCTTCCTGCTGCTCATCCCCGAACCTAACATCTCCGCCAGCAAGTGGTCTCAAGTTATTTTGATCCTTTTATCTGTAAACCAGGTCTTGGGATACAACAATAGGAAACTCTTTAAAAGTGTTTTAAATGCGTTGTTCCTTTGTGCCCTTTCCACTCCCACCCGTGCTTCGGTCCGGAGCTTGGTGACAGACGCATTTGTCAAGCGCGTCACTCCAGATAGGACTAGTCTTTCTTTCTATCCATTCATGTACTGTTTATGTATTTGAGGTACAGGGGATCAGACTCAAGTCCCCGTGTGTGGTCCACCACTGGGGGCAGACATTCTCAGGACTGGTATCCTTCGTTTGCAATGGAAAGAGCACAGGTATTGTCTAGGAGTTAATGAAGCTTGAAATGAGAATTTTCAATAATTTTTTCAGTAATCATAGAAGTAGTTATAAGGATGACCATAATAATATTAATATTGCATAAAGAACCACAGAAGGTGAGAGATCGTGTGAGAACAGTAGAGTCTGTGTGCTGCCATGAGGGCCCTGGTGCAGTTCGAGTTGAACCTGTATAAGGAATAGATGTAGAAGGTGATTGCTTGAGCCTGTGGTGGGAACTCTCAGAAGTGAAAACCGGCATGGTTACTGAGGGCATCTCCAGCTCAGGGCTGGAAGGAGAGATAAGTATCTTATGCTCTTGTATCTCTGGATGCTCTCTGCTCACACGCTTGCATTCCTGGCCCAAATAAATGAATGTTCTTATCAAAAACGATTTCCTACGCCCTGGAAGAAGTGCCAGATAGATATCACTCCTGCCGTTTTATATGTAAACAAACAGCTGTTAGCCTTGGAGTACAAATCTGTGATGGAAGCCAAGTCTACTGGCTTTTCTCCCTGCCCCAAGTTCCTGCACTGAGATGTAGATTGGCCAGGGCTGCTGATGTGGGATGTCCTTCTGTATATGTGTTGCTTTTATTGGTTGATGAATAAAGTTATTTTGGCCAAAGGCTTAGCAGAGTACAGCCAAGCTGGAAATCTGACAGATATATACAGAGAGTTGGCAGAGTCAGGGAGACACCATGTAGCTTTTGAAGGAGAAAGACACCAGAATCTAACTGGTAGGCCACAGCCTCGTAGTGATACACAGATTCATAGAATGGATTAATTTAAGATGTAAGACCTAGTTAGGACTACGCCTAAGCTATTGGCCAAAAAAGCTTTATTCATCAACCAATAAAAGCAAAACATATACAGAAGGACATCCCACATCAGGCTGGGGTTCTAGTTTCATTAGTGTGAATTCAGATTCTCCTTCAGGACAGGAAGATGTGACAGTCACACCCAGGGCCTGGAGCATCATAACCTCTTGAATATGCCATTTAACTTTATTTTTGACCTATTTAGAGTCCAGAATGCTAACATCATTTGTCTTCTTGTTTCTCTTGTCCCTTCACAGACCATGACTAGACTCTAAACTGACAGCAGTTCCTTCTAATGTGCGGGCTGGTTCATGGATTAACTTAGCAAAGTAGAGAACTTCAAATGGAAAACATCTTTAAGGACTCGGGGGAGGATCCCTTGACACAGTGCAAACTCAAGGACCTAGGTTCAGATTTCTGAAACCTTCATTTAAAAAAAAAATCAAAGCAAAAAAGGCATTGTGACAAGCTCCTATAATCCCAACCTTAGATCATCAGAGACCAGAGAATTCCCAGAGCTTGCTAGCCAGCCAATCGGTGAGCTCCAGGTTCTTGAGAAACCCTGCCATAAAATGTACTGTGGAGAGAAACTGAGAAAGATTCTTGACGTTAACATGTAGCCTCCACATCCATGTACCTGCCCATATATATCCATACAAAAAACATCAACAAGAAGACATCTGCCCATTGATACACCCAAACAATACCCATGCTGGTGAGTGTGGGCATACAGTAGAATGGCTGCCAGGAAGACTGTGAACTTCTTCCCAAATCCCATTCACCACAGTGAGATTACCCTTGGCCTCTTTGGAATTTGAAGAATTTGGGGGCTCCCCTAGTCCTTTATGAAAGTACAGGACCCCCAACCACAACTCCCTCACAAGGGTGATTGTCCAAGTTGGAAAACAGTCTTCTGGGACAAGCCTTCTGAGGAAAGAGGAGTGGAGGGAGAAGATGAAAGGAAGCAGGGGCTGGAAGGGAAAGGCCCCAGAGATGGTCGCAACAGCCCCTTAGGCTTCTCTTGCTGCTCCAGCCAGGCAGCCGCAGAGTGCTCTTCCATAGACACTGATCAGCATCAACAATGCCCCACGAGTCTGTCACAAGCCACCTTCGGGGCAGACCCTGTGCTGATGCTTAGTGGACAATAATACACGTAGTCCTTGAGACAGCCCATATGGTGTCATTTGGCAGTTGAAAAAATGGAGGCACCGAGGGGCCAGGTGTCATACGACTGAGTGATAGAGCACAGTGGAGTAGGTGACTTGACTCTAACAGAAGGCTCTGTATCACAAGGCTAGAACACACACGCAGAGAGCAGAGAGAGTGTGTGTTGTGGAAGCTCTGGAGAATTCCTACTGCCAAGGATCACTATAGTCTGGTTTTTAGATTCAGTAGCAATGGCAATGTGTTTGGTTGCATACAAAAGATTCTATGCGCTGGGTGGTGGTGGCTCACTCCTTTAATCCCAGCACTTGGGAGGCAGAGGCAGGCAGATCTCTGTGAGTTCGAGGCCAGCCTGGTCTACAAGAGCTAGTTCGAGGACAGGCTCCAAAAGCTACAGAGAAACCTTGTCTCGAAAAATCCCCCCCCCAAAAAAAAAGATCCTATGCGACACTGGCATAGTTGGCACAGCCCATCTCTCGGGAGAAGAGACAGGTGGGGCTTACAGCATCTCCATGCAAGCAGAATACTCAGGAAAACACACCGCGTGGTGGGACCTGAATCCTCCACCAGCGGAAATGCCCTAGCATGAGCTAATGAAGTTCACGGATTGACAGGCTAAGAAGCCAGCTTTCTCCCGGCCCTGTTTCTCTCCAGATCTGCCCTGCACAGCAGATTCAGGGCAATTCAAACACAAGACAGTCTCTCACGAGTATGAAGTGTGTTCCTCAGACTTCCCAGGGTTGTGTGTAGTTTCTGGGTGGTGTTTAATAGGGAATACGGAGGATTTGTTACTCTCATCTCCTAAGAGTAGGTCTGTCCTCACCTGCCCCCAGCACCCTCTCTCATCTCGGCCTGCTTCTGGGGAGCATTGCTAGAGTCCAGGCTGGTTTTCAGGTTTGGGGTTTTTTTTTAAGAGAAGTGTGGCTACGATGGATGTTTTCCATGTCTCTGCCTCTGCAGAAGAAAAGCCATCTGTGACCAAAAATAATAATTTGTAGGTCAACGCAGTTGTTAACTCTTTCTCCTGCTCGTTCTCACTTCCCCCCAGACTCTCACAATTACTATCGCTGCATGCCTTGCCTAGCGTCTAGAACCGTATTTGTCTGTCCAGGAAATGACAGCGTCTGGGATGCCCCTTGCTGCATGGGAGGCCTGGGCAGCTGAGCATGGAACCCGCGTAAGGGCCATGTCAGGGTCGACTGAGCGAGGGCATGAAATGGGCCAATGCACCCAGAAGGGCCCACAGCTGCAGGTCTTGGCACTGGGTTTCTAAAGGAGCCTCTAGTACCAGCTGTGTGACCCCAGACAGGCCACAGAGCCTCCTGGGCCTCTGCTCATTTAACTGTGTAGTTGAGAACACAGCACTCACCATGACTAGTGCGTGGTATCGCTGGCTTTGTTTTATTTCACATTTTATTTCTGGGCCATCAGTGAGGACTAGACAGTGTCGCGGAGCCTGGAGGGACCTTGGTAAAAAAGCAGACAAACACCTCCCTCTCTGTAGACTTCCACTGGGGGTGTGTGAATCAATCTGAAATAAGCCCAACACACAGGTTCTCCAAAGGTTTAGGTGACAAAGTGAAGCAAGCAGGGAAGGTGGGAGAGGGCAGGGGAAAAGGCTGCCCCTAGGATGCAGATCCACAGGAGGCAACAGGCAGAGTCAAGAGAAGATTTGGGGAAAAAACATTTGCTGCTCTGCGGCGAGGGTGAACATGGCTCATTCAAAACAGGAGCAATGGAGCCCAGGAGGAACATAGCAACTGAAAGAAGGAGTCCAGACGCGATGTGACTGCTAGAATCTTACCTTTAACTTGCGGTGGGGGCTGTGAGTGGGTTCTCTGAGCAGAAGTGTTACATATGCCTTGGGTTTGACAGCAAATGTGTTTAGAAAGGAGAGTCTGAGGAAACTGCATGCCCCACGATGTTTGGGGAAAAAAAAATCACAGAGAATGGGTGGAGGTTAGCAAGGACCCAGCCCTCCAAGGCTTTCCAGAACGGGTTACTGTGGAAATGCGGGGGTGGGGTGGGGGTCAAATACAGCTTCGTTTTCATTGTCTCCTCATGGAGACGTCAAGTTTTGTTTCCATTCCCTGGGAATCTGGTTGGTACAGAAAGCTCTGGATTAAACGAGTAGATGGGTAGATGCCGCACAGACCTCGGTTTAGCCTTTTGATGCACCGTCAGCTTTCCCTCTATCCCTCTGGGAACTTTTGTTACTGGGACATTTACTCTCAGAATCTAGTAGCCATGTGGCAGAAATCCCAAGTCACATGGGAAGGCCACATGTAGGAACTCCCAGTGGCAGCCCACATGGGTTTCAAACGACAGCCACCGTCTACTGCCAGCCATGTGAGGGAACCACCTTCAAATGTTCCAGTCCGGCTGAGCCCCCATGACTACAGCCCAGCCAACCTTCCAGCTGTGCTCAGTTAAACACACAGCATCATGGGATGCAATAAAATGGCTGTGGCTTTTGGCAATGGTATTTTAAGTTACTCTGTTATACAGCAACAAAGAAGCAAAACTATAGGGTGGCTTAGGGACCTGAAAAGGTCTGCTTGGTTAGGTATCAAAACTTGAAAGGGTTTTCATCTCAATGAGTGGAAAGTTTCCCGAAATAAATCGTACACTTTCCTTCCCTCTTACACAGACCTCACTCATGATGATTAAGTCTTTCCTGGTGGTTTGGATGACCAGTGTGAACACCGATGCGTGTCTGTCTTTGGTTCTGTGATGTATGAGGCCCTAAACATCTCCAAGTTAAGTGGCCTTTGTACTAACAAACCATGCGTCTGTCTTTGTCCTTGGGCATTTAAAATGTTGGAAAGGAGGGCTGGAGAAATGGCTCAGTGGTTAAGAGCATTGCCTGCTCTTCCAAAGGTCCTGAGTTCAGGTCCCAGCAACCACATGGTGGCTCACAACCATCTGTAAAGAGGTCTGGCGCCCTCTTCTGGCCTTCAGGCATACACACAGAATATTGTATACATAAATAAATATTAAAAAAAAAATGTTGGAAAGTAAAAACAGGTTAACTTACCATCCTCTCTCCTTTCTGTGTACTTGTGTCAGCCCTCCCTGACAATTCTCAAAATTGTGCTTTGTATTTGAGCTCAACAAACGTTTTAGAGGAATCTGAAGAGTATAAGCAAATGGACTGGGAAAGGGCTGGCTTCCCGCGACCTCACGCTCCCGAGCGCTGTGCCAGCTCTCTATCTTATGACCTGTTCCTTCACCGTGTCCCACACGGATAGGCCTGCTGGACTCCAGAGTTCGAGATGGTGAAGAATTTTTCATATTCTCCATATAAATAAATCTAGGCTCCTACTTATAAAATTCTAGAGTTGTGGAAACATAGCAGAGATTTTTGTGCCCTGATAGGTCCAACTTTCATTTTTGTGCCGTGATTAAAATATATTGGCAAAAAGGCACTTGGAGAGGCCAGAGAGATGGCTTAGTGGTAAAGGTGCTTGGGTCCAAGTCAGGCCAAGTTCCATCCCCAGGACTCCCATGGTGGCAAGAGAAGAAATGACCCTAGGAAATTGTCCTCTGACCCCCATACTTGCCCTGTGACACACACAGACACACAAACAGAAAAACAAACAGGGAGAAAGGGTTTACTTCAGCTGAAAATTCCAGGTTACAGACCACCATTGGGAAGTCAAGGCAGAAACTTCAAACAGCTGGTCCCATGACATCCACAGTTCAGAAAAGAGAGAACTGGGTGCAGACTGGCTTGCATGTGTGCTTCCTTGACAACTTGTGTGTCCCTGCATTCTCTAACACAGTTCAGGACCTCTTGCCTAGGGCTTGGAGCTGCCCACAGTAGGCTGAGTCTTCCCACGTCTGACAATTAAAGTTACCATCACACGTTCCTTCCATCTGGGAAAACATCTAGATTGTTTGACTTGCAAGAAATTTAAGGAAGAGTTACTAGCAAATCCAGAATTTGAACTCAGGCTCCCAACTCATATGTAGTTCTCTCAGGTACTTACCTGAGAGAATTCAATCCATCCAATGATCTGCCAGTCCCCATTGATCCCAGAAGGCCTAAGGCACATTCCTTTGCCAGCTCCTGAAGCACAGGAGCAGTGTCTGCCCAGCGAGCTGCTCAGCAGCCATGCTACACAGGGCAGGCTGCTCGGGCATCCTGGGCCCATTTATCCACGAGTCACTTCCACAGCCTGTGACGTTTATGAAAAACCAATGAGTTAATTAATCCACGTTAAATGCGTGGTGCAGTGTCTGCCCCTTGGGTGTTGTTTTATCGTTATCAGTTCTTATCTGTGTCCTCTGGTGGGCCAGGGGATTCAGCAGGATGTTTTCACTGGGGCTTGTCTCATGCTACATGCTTGGAAGTGGTATTTGTGCTAGGTCTTCTCGTTTGTCCTCCAACTTATTTTCCTTACAGGTTCCCTGCACTGAGTTAATCACACAGAAGCGTTCAGAACAATGGAGGCCATTGCAGGACCCAGGACAGTGGCATCGCCTGTGATTTCACAGAGGCTGACTAAACGCATTACATGCTTGACATTGTGCTAGCGACTGTGGATACCAAGGAAAAGGACCACAGCAATAGCACAATGATCGTGACAGTCACTGCCGAAAGTCTACCACACACCAGGAGTTGAGTTAGTCAGTTGCCAATAGTCCAGAAAAGGCATTGATCATTGATAAGAACAGGATGGATTGGGCACTTTTGAGCAAGGACCCTGAAAGTGGCAATTTTGTTTGTGTCCTTAACCCAAAGCTGAAATATTCTTGGTTCTTTCTTGGCCAGAGACCAGAGATGCCATGAAAAAATTATGATTTCTGGTCTGATTTCTTGTTGTCTTTCATATCTCAAATACATTCCCTTCCAGGAGGCTGTATGTTAGGGTGTGTCAGAAGCGCAGGTCCAGGTGGTGATCTCTTCTAGGGGACAGCTTCAGCACCGGATCTCTGGATTTTCATCATGGAAATGGTGTATCTCTATTTCCTCCTTTCTATCCATCTCTTGCATGAGATTAGGGTGTCAGCCATTTAATGGGGGAATGTTCCAGTAGCTAGAGGCTATTGGGAATGAACCCTTTCCTCATGACCAGCTTTCAACCCCACCTCCCAATTCACCAGTAGCATTAAAAATCTAAATACCAGCATTGACACCTGAGTCTTTGGTTCCAAAGAATAAAATCTATCTCCAGCCCTGGGTGGAAACACAGCATTTTGATCTGCTTCAAGGATTAGGATATTGCATACTACTGTTTCTTTCCTTCAGGAGCCCACCCCCTTGGGAGAGCTGATTTACCTGAGGCCTGCCGAGGAAATGGGAGGAATAATTATCCCTTTAATGAAATAATGTTCTTCTTCCTAGAAAACTCTCTTCCACCGTCTGCCAGAGCTTGCAGAGCTTCCGTCATGGGACATTCTGGAGCTGCCCACTTTTCAGTCTTGACTTACAAAGCACATTTTTCCCCCATTTTCTTTCTTCCTATCACCTTTCCCCTCAGATACTAGACAAAACTGGGGTGTGTTTTCTCAAGGACTCAGGGACTCCCCATTCTTTATCTGAAAGACCACTTCACACCCACCCACCACTTCCACCAGCTGGGTGCTTGCAGCCTCCATTACCAAACCTGCTCGCCCTTTTTTCATTATCATAAAAGGCATGGCTTTCATTTTTCCCTCTCTTGGAAGCTGGATGCTCTGTCTATTTCCTTCAAGTGCTAATAAAATTTTCCTTGTGCTTCCTTCCTATTTTATTTCTTGAATCTTTTATTAACAAGACTAGGAACCCAGTAAGGAATCTCAATTTCCCTGATAAATTATCTCTGTTTCATACATGAACAAATCAAGGCTTAAGAACATTAGGTAAGTTTTTCAAATTTCCACAGCTAGTAAGAACTATGTAGTAATTTCTTTGTTCTGATTATTTTGTTGTTGTTTTGTTTTCTGAGACAAGGTTTCTCTGTAGCTTTGGAGCCTGTCCTGGAACTCACTTTGTAAGCCTTGAACTCACAGAGATCTGCCTGCCTCTGCCTCCTCAGTGCTGGGGTTAAATTTGCACCACCACCGCCCCTCTCTTTGTTCAAATTTTAAGAAACACCATCTTTCATTAGTTATCCAGAAATGTCCTCTTGTGTTTCTTCTCACACTGATATTCAAATGATAAATTTTTATAAAGTCCTTCCACTATGTGTATCTGCAAATATAACACTAATGACAGAAAAATACACAGGACAATTGTATGTTGAATCTCATAGAACTCAATGGATGTTCAGAGACAGAAACATGTGGACCAAAGAAGCTGGGAGGTTTCATGGGAAGAGTGAGATGTGGCGTGAGTCTTGAAAGATGAAAACTGACTGCTTCAGAGGGAGCGTGGAACCAAGGGGACCAAAGGCAGAGGGGATACACATAACCAAAATCATCAATATTTTTCAAAGCAAGGGTTCATTATGCCACCATTTGACGGTGTGATTCATCATGATAGCAAGGGCTTGAGGAAGCTGTTCTCATTGTGTCCACATCTGGAGAAAGTGGAGATGCATGTTTGTGGTTGGCTCATTTTCTCCTCTTTATTTGGCCTGGGACCCCAGCCCAAGCGATAGTGCCACCAACATTTAAGATGACTCTTCTCTGCTCAGTTAACCCAGTCTAGAAACTTCCTCACAGCCATGTCCAGAGGCTTGACTGCTAAGTGATTCTAGACCCTGCCAAATTGATAGCCAACATTAATATTATATTCTCTCTAATAATACTCCAGTCATTGGGGTAACAACAACTTACACAAACGTTAATATTGTTTATAATGCTTGCACACATGATTTCGCTTTAAATCAACAAGAACCCTAAGAAGTGGCTTCCACACCTATTACTACCCTGTTTTGAAGTGGAGAAAATCAAGATCCATACCTTACCCGAAACTAGAGCATAGGAGCACCACAGTTGGAGTCCCACCTGGGTGGAGGTAGGAGGGAGCTGGAGACATGCTCCCAGGTGAGGTACCTGCTTCGTTTTGCTGTCTTCTTCCCCAGTTTTGTTCTGGGCAGGCTGCTCCCCTGACACACAGTCCTCTCACCTCACACTTGTAGAGACAAAAGACTGAGAAGTTTCAGTGCCTGTGGTTTGATGCTTAATCTCAATCAAAATGCTCATTGGGTCAGTAACAAATGTGAAAGAGAAAGTCAAGAGGTTACAGCCATTGGTTAGACCTCGGAGGAGGGGATCTTCCCTTACTAGCTGTAAAAACAGCAAGAAGCCCTCTCTCTAGGCCTCACCTGGAGCTGCCCTATTCTCTCCCATCACTCTTTACAGCCCTTCATGCCATCAATAACTCTGTCCAGAGCAGGTTTTCTCTGCCTTGGTTTCCATTACGAGGTCCCCAAAGAACCTTCTAAAGACTCGGGAAATTTGAATGACGCAGTAACTGTACACCAAGGCAGTGAGCCATTGCACCACCTCAGGTTTCCTTCACACTCTTTGCACCCAAAATCAATTCTCATCACTTAGGGACATTACCACCCACCCATCGAGAATCCACGGCGCAAAGCACTTCCCATGTGAGGATACGGCCTGAGGAAATGTCCAGACTCTCCCCGACTCCCACCCCAGAGCGGCATGAAGTGGGCTCTACCCTCCTTAGAGCTGAGAGAACCCAGAGGCCCTGGGCCAACTTTAGTCTAAATCACCAAGTGTGGTTTCCAGAACTTTTGCTCTTAAGGGCATCAGGAGCATTCAGCTGCATTTCCATTTAGCCACCAACAGTGAGGGCTACCTATTTGAAAAAACTGGCCCAGACCTGCCAATGCTGCCTGTGTGGAAACAGTTGGGAGACATTCACCACACAGCTACGGCATAAAGGGTAATTTTTTGCTAAAAGAAAAGAAGAAAACCCAAAACACTATTTATAATAATGAAACACAAGACTGAATGGAACAAATCCCTTAAAAAAAAAAAAAGATGGTTTTCTTCAATCGCTTCTATTCAGGGGCATTTAAATAGCCAAGTCTATTCAAGATAACGTTTCAGTCTCTTTAAGAAGGGAAAGAATTTGCAGTTGGAAAGCCAACTGCTCCTACGTCACGTTAATGAAAATTCCCCTGATCTCATAGGTTGAGCCACAAAAAGTTAACAATACAAAGCAAGGGATTGAATGGGAAAGCCATGCCATCTCACGGTAGCACCTCAGGACATGTCATTCTAGTGCTTCTGGAGGGAGTGGGGGAGAAAATCGAACACGTGCCAGATCCCTCATTCTGTAAATATTTATTAAGTGCTACTATATGCCCAGCACCGTGGGAGGCGCTTTTTTCATTTTTTAAAAAGTCCATTAAGGAAAGCCTTGAGAATTCTCTTGGGCTCATAGCAAGCCTAGAATTGTGCTTTACAGTCAGGCTCTAACTGTATCCTGGGAAATTATTATGAGGGGAGCAGGAGACTGGGGGAGCTAGATCCGCCTCTGGTCTAGCTCTAGAACTCACCTTTCCCATTTGTGGGGTTCAGATGCCAGGGGCTGAAGACACGATGAAGAGGTTAAGAGAGCTTGTGTTTTCTCCATAGGACTTGTGTTCTGTTGCCAGCACCCAGGTCCAACAGCTCTTAATGCCCCGTAATTCTAATTCCAGAGGATCTGTCGCCATCTTCTGGACTCTGTGGGTATTGCATTCACCTCCATATAGCCACCCCCCACCTCAACCATGACACATAAACAAACAAACAAACAAACAAAAAAGTAACCACTCTAGACAGTAGTTCACAGTGCTTGCTGACGGCAGGGAAGCTTCAAGGAAATGCTAACTTTCAGATCCTACCCAAGACTGATTATTTCAAAGTCTCTGGAAGCGTGACCAGTTACTGTCTGAAAGCTGCTTCCTTGATTTTCCAGTTCTGTCTCCTGTGAGAAAGACTAAAAGTGAAGCCCTAGAGAGGGCTCCATCCAGAAACAAGATGGCTGCCTTGCTCCTGACCACTAGTGAAACTGTCACTGTGAAGAGGAGGGAAAACTTCCTCCCGCGCGTTCCTGGTTCCAGTTTGACCACATGCATGCCTTCCTTCCTCCTCTCCCTCACCAACTGTTTCCTGGTTCCCTTCCTCTCTTGGCCCAGTAGCTATGGTCTGGTACCCGCTGTACCTCCAATAAGAGATGGCTGAATTCGTCTACTCCAGAAACAGAGCACATCTCTGCTTCCGGGCAGGAGGGCTAAACCTTGAGATGAAAGAATCTGCTCTCCATCCATTCCTGGGAAGTTAGAATGGGGGCCGGAGTGCCGATCCACCCGTGCTATAGCTCTGTGGGAACACTGTCAGTTACCCAAGGAAAGCAGGAATGCAGCTCGAAGCTGCAAAGGAGACTTTCTTTTTCTAATTCAGTCTTGAGGTTTATTGTAAACAGTGTTATCGCCTATTGGCAGTAGCAATGCTGGAGACAAACCCTGCCACGAAGCATCCTCTCTCCCTACATATGTGTCCTGGACACCTGACCTCCACTGCAGAGCCAGACACTCCCCAGGACTTAACTGAAAATACTAGGAAATGGGAAACAGACTAAGACATCTTCTGGTCAGAACTGCTACCCAGTGCCCAGCTCCAGACACACCAGGGGCATTTCCTACTGGATGTTCTTCAATGTCTGGATGTTACTCTTAGTAAGAAAAAAAATCATGGAAATTCTGCCAAATTAAAATGTTCTCTTAAAGATTTCCATACACTGGAAACCCCAAGTCCCTCTATAATGCCCAGCTGACACCGAAATTTAAGTTTCCTGAATAATAATAAGCCGAACATGGAATGTATTCAAGTAGCAGTCTCTTCCCCTTCTTGTACAGGAAGAATATTTTCTATTATGAAAGTAACAGTGGACCATTTTTCTTTAGTGTTTTTTGTTTAGCCTGCAAGCACCAAGCCCTTCTAGGATAACCACACCCAATTAATTTTTTTTGTTTTTTTGTTTTTTGTTTTTGTTTTTTTGTTTTTTGAGATAGGGTTTTTCTCTGTAGCTTTGGTGCCTATCCTAGAACTAGCTCTTATAGACCAGATGGCCTCAAACTCACAGAGATCTGCCTGCCTCTGCCTCCTGAGTGCTGGGATTAAAGGTGTGCACCAACACCGCCTGGCTTGACCCCGAATCAAATTTACATGCTCCCCCCAGCTGTGTTGAACACTCTGCTGGGTGAATGAACCATGAGTTAAAGGACGGTAAGATGGTCCAGCTTTTCTCTCTCATCAATGGCTCTCCTTTCCTTGTTCTCCCCAAAACACTTTCCCATTACAGGAAGACTTGATCCATAAGATCAAGGGGCCTTACAGCCACGCCTCTGTGCCAAACACACCATTTTTACTATGGCATAATGCCACCACCCCAACCCTCTCTTGTCCTCCATAAAGTTGTTGCTGGGTGACCATGGGTATCTTTGAGTAGCGTGTGCTCTTCTGAGAGTCTCACCTGGGCTCACCATGGTCTCAGCTGACAGAAGGTGGTTTATTTAGACCACATCCGAACAACTTTTTAACTGTCATGCTGCAATAATTACATATTCACAGCTTGCAGATATGAACAGAGTCCCCGACACCCTTCACACAACGTCATCCACTTTATCAGCTTTGCCACACCGGTCTGGACTCCATATAGAACGGTTACTCAAAAGTTTGTGTGAAAGGAACAGTCGAGAGAGAAGCTATCCTGATTTGCCTATAGCCGAAACTATTTCCAGACTGTGAAACTTTCAGTTTTAACACTAGGAGAGTCCCAGGCAAATGGGGAGGGGTCGGCCACCCTAGAAATATCCATGCAAAATTGCTAAGCCAGCAATATCTGTTTTGTGTGTGTGCCCACTGTCCTTCTGGTAGCTCTTTCTCAGAAGACACCCTCAAAACACCCTGTTTAATTCCCCAAACCCTCCATTGTCCCCAAAATCTGCATTTACCCCATTTTGATGGAAAGAACTCAGAACTGGAAAGTCAGAGGCAAAGGTTCTCATCCGTCTCCTGATACCCATTGGCTAGGTGACCTTGTGCAGAGATTGCTGGTTTTGGGGGTCTTACACAGTAAAAAAAAAAACTGGTCTAAAGTATCCTTTCTCACTCTTGGTGCAAATGATATTTGGGGCCGATGTGATTTGAGTCTGGTGGGTTCTCCACAGGCTCCTGTCTCTGATGCTGGAAGAGCAGTGAGTCTAGGAGGAAGGAGTGGCTAGAGACACAGACCGTTACCAGTGCACCTTTGAAGGCCTTCTCACATTCTTGTCGCCTCGCCTTCCTCAGCATCAAAGCTGAGATATCTCTGAACCTCTGGGCCAAAATAACCTCACTCCCTCTCTTCAGCCATTCCCATCAATATTTGTTTACGGAGATACAAAAGTAACTAACACGGAGGCCGGCTAATTCTTTACGTATGTGGCGTATCCTGAGTACCATAGACAACAGCACCCCTGGCCTCTACTTACTAGAATCTCTAGATTGTAACCGCCAAGCTTGCCCCTAGACATTACCAAATGCTCCCTGGGGGATAATGTCATCCTTGATTGAGAACCAGTCAAAACTGTTTTCATCTCACTTCCAGTTCTGAAGCCTTTGATGGAATCTGTCCCCCAGCAAACGGTGAGTCATTCATGGCTTCACTAAGATGCTCATCACGATTTGCATTTTCAAATTATTACCTTTTGGGGGGAAAAGTCTAGAAAAAAAAATCTTGCTGAAAATTAAAAACAGCTTTTTTTTATGGCAGGGTTGAGTGATTTGCATTTCTTTCTCTCGTCCCCCACTTTCAGGCTCAGACATAACTGAACTGGTTTAAAATAAACTAACTGAATGTTATTTAATTCAAATGAGAGCTATGAAATTTCAAGCCAGCACTGAGGAGCATGGGTTTAAACAGCAGCGACCACAGGAAAAAGGGGGCCGCCTTTAAAAAGTAAAAGTCACCTCACCTTAGGGCCATTATGACCTTTTCATATGCTTTGACATTTATGTGATGTGCTTATTCAAAATCAATTTTTTTTTTTTTGCCAAACAAAACGAAAGTTGTAAAATCCTTTTCATACTAATAGCTGCCCTCTGCTTTGGTTCAGCGTGCCTCACCTAGAATCTTCCAAAGCAGATGAGGTCTAACCTTCTACAACAGTCAGTGGGAAAGATTGGCCTATAACAAATTGGTCTGTTTGACTCATAGAGCATAGCAGCTTCCTGGAAAAGAAAATCCAACACCACTTCTGAGAGCACGTGACTTTTCCAGAAAAAAAAAACGCGCCCAATACTTGATTGGAGGACGTGAGCCTTCAGTAGCGGAACTGTGGGTGTGGCTCTCCCCGCCATATTCACTGAGTGCTGCACAGGGCACAAGAGTGTCAACCGCAGTGGTCTCTCCCAGTCCCCCATGAAGAAAGTAAGAGAAGTAAGAACGAGGATGATTATCCTTTGGGCAGTGCCCTCAAAAGCCCTGGAGGAAGGCTTGGTCTCTAGACTGTGGTGCTTTGCATAGGGGCTGGAACGCTTAGGAAGTAGGGCCCAGGAGAAGGAAGTTACGTCATGGGGGCTGAGTCTCTTTGTCTCTCCCTCCTCTCCTTCCCCACCTGTCTATCGCTCCCTCAACCCACTCAATCTCCACACTTCTCAGCCACCATACCCACCATACCGGGAACAGGGATGGGCTTCCTCTCCACAGAGACCGAGTCCTTAGCCAGAAGGAACCCTTCTTCTTTATAAAAGTCACGTGCTCTCAGAAGTGGTGTTGGATTTTCTTTTCCAGGAAGCTGCTATGCTCTATGAGTCAAACAGACCAATTTGTTATAGGCCAATCTTTCCCATTGACTGTTGTAGAAGGTTAGACCTCATCTGCTTTGGAAGATTCTAGGTGAGGCACGCTGAACCAAAGCAGAGGGCAGCTATTAGTATGAAAAGGATTTTACAACTTTCGTTTTGTTTGGCAAAAAAAAAAAATTGATTTTGAATAAGCACATCACATAAATGTCAAAGCATATGAAAAGGTCATAATGGCCCTAAGGTGAGGTGACTTTTACTTTTTAAAGGCGGCCCCCTTTTTCCTGTGGTCGCTGGGGTATATGTGTCACAGTGACAGAAAGCTAATGCCATGTTTTCCTCTATGACTCTCAATACTGTATCACACACAGCAAAGACTCAAACAGTGTGAGGCAATTCGTGCCGGCACCACTTCCATATTGGATCCACCGTTAGGATCCAGACCAGACTCAGGCCAGGTCATAGTTCCTGCCGCAGCCCTTCCTCCTCCTCAGTCTCTGGCAAGGGCCCTGTGGAGCCCTGAATCTCTAGCTGACAGGCTCCTGAGGGCATCTGTAGACTCTAACATAGCCTCTACCTGAGGCATCACATCCCCTTCCTTCTCCTCCTCTGCCTCTTTCTGGGGAGTCAGAGACAGCTAGGCCACAGGTGTCTCTGAAACGGGTAAGAAGCAACTCCTATTTTGACCCACAGACCTAATTCTCCTCAGAGTCCCTGGCCCTACTGTTCTCTTAGCCCAAGGAGGTAGTAACTCTTCTAATAAACCTTTCATCCTTGACAGACCACCTCAGTGTCTCCCATGAGCTGCCCACCTGAGACCTTTCGCTTGTGACCTAGGAAGAAAAATGTGAGCTGTTTGTGGTCGGTTCAATGCTGCCGCAGCTCTTGAGCTATTTCCAGTCTAGGCAAATGCGTCTGGAGGAAGTGATGGCGACCTTAGTATCCAAGTGCGACATGGTTCCTCTTGAATGGCTTCATCTCGGAGACAGATGAACTGAGGAAAGCCCCCTGGGGTTCATGACCCCAGCCTCCCTGCTAAACGACAGTGAATCACAAGCGTAAAAGAAACATCGGCTGAGAAAGAATTGTGCCAACTTCGTTAATGATTAAGCCTTCTCAGGTTTGAAATCTTATGTTTCTGGACTCTCATAAATCGAAGATTTGGTCTTTTTTGTCAAAAGCATACATTAGCAGTAAATATTCCTGTAAATAACACAAAATTTCCTAAGGTCAAAGTGAAATTATAAGGAAGGCTAATTATAAATTATTATTTTTTGATTGTTTTGTGGTTCGTTTCCCCCTTCTTAGCAGTTGCAGTTTCCAGGCAGAACTGACTTAATCCAAGTCTTTCCATTGTTGGAAAGCCAATTCAATTCATCCCTGGTGATTAGAGCTGCCAGTATTCTCTTGAGTTCCCTGGGACCAGTGAATCCTTATCCAAAGATATCTTAGAGCCTTGTAACAGGACGCCTTCCCAACAGGAGAAGTTATAACCCCCACAGTCCTGGAAGCTGGAGAGTTGCTCGGGGACTGGTGGAAACTGCTTTCTGACTTAGAGATGATATCTACTCATGGGTCCTGTGGTGGATGAACTTGCTCTCTTGGAGAGGTCCTCTCGTAAAGGCGAAAATTCCATTCACGTTCATCACAACCTAGTCACTTTTTGCATAGCGCCATGCCAAGGGCTAGGGCATTTGTGGGAAATAGACATTCAGCAAAGGGAACGTTTCCACTCCCTTCAACAATTCAACACTTTCAAGGTTTCCCAGTCTCGTCTCTTTTGACTATTTCCTTGTCTCCCTCACATTTTTTGTGGCTTCTTCTAGTGTGACTTTGATCAACTTGAAGTAACAGTTTAGGGTTAGAGATACAGCCTAATGGTAGAGTGCTAGCCAGATGCACACAGATGTGTTCAGTCCTCAGCTGTGCTCACAGCAATCAACAAACAAAAACAACCTGTCAGACTTGCGACAGGAGTAGGACCCTCATCCCTATAACCCTCTGATGCTGATGCTGCCATGACATCCAGACCAATAGCACAAGCTCAGCGCTTCTTTCTGTTCCCAACAGAGCCTAATCCACTGCATCTTGCTTAGTAAAGTCACCTCTTGGGCGTCAGCTTCTTTAGTAACAAAGAAGACAAGAAGATAGAAGGACGGTCAGTCTGGGACAAAGGTCGCAGAATCCTGAATGCACAGCCCGTCTGGTACTGCAGCGTCACCCAGAGTGTGGATCCTAATCATCTCACAGACTGCAGGGGCTGAATCACAGAACCCTCAAATTCCTTCACCTTCTGTCTGCCATTGCATGGCATCCCCTCCTCCACCTCCTCCTCTCCTCCTGGCACACGTACATTGCACATAGTTATGCCCCCACAAGGACAATGTTTTCGTGTCCTTTGACCATGAAAAAGCATGCTTTTTTTTGCTTCCTGTGTTTCTGTCCCATCTTTGTCTCCCCCCCCCCCTCCTCCTCTCTCCCTTGCTCACTCTCTTTTTCCATAGGGCTTGCTAAAGGCTTGCAGATACTTCCCAGCAGCCAAAGAGAAGTCATTACCAGAAGCACCACAGCTAAACAGAGGGAAATGTTTAGGTAAGCACTATAATGGGCATGGAAATAAAGAGACCACAATTCAAAGCATAAGTCACCCTAGATGAGCGCACACATGTCTGGGGGCTAAGTTTATGAGACGCGAACGGGATGGACTGTGCTGGCGAATCCTCAGGCTTGTATTTTCTTAGTGCCAGGAGTGATTTATTTTCTGGTAAACAGTTTTGCTCATGTAAGGCATCCAATTACTACAAACCTTGTTTAGTATAAAAACTAACTGCATAGAAAAATATTGCCTTAGCAAGGCTTAACCGGTTGTTAATCCAAACATGTGCCGGAGCCCAGATTCCGTGGCTCAAAATACTCTCGAGATTTTCAGCAGCACCCCGATGTCCAGAGATCAAAAATCATCACTGGCAACCATGCGTGATGCAGCCCTAGTGTACGGACAAGACGACATTTCCAGAAAAATCGAGGTATGGAAACCGAGACCGCTGGAGGAGGCACAGCCTACCTTCGGTGGACCTCGGCCCCTTTGAAGTAGAAAGCCAGGCTACAAGGAATGTTGAGATGAAAAAAGAATTTTTCAAGATGCTCCTTTCCACACCGATTTCTTCACATACAGCTCTGTGCTCTGGGATGTTTCATCACCTAAAGAAATATATTTAAAACAGACACTCAGCCGGTACCCCTTCGTAAGGAAAGCAAGGAACCAGACTTGCATTATCAAACATTGAATTGCTTCTTTCCCACCTTCTGGGTCTGTCTCTCAGCATCTTACAAGACCCAATTGTCATACTTTATATATTTTGGTTTTAATTAAAATGAACAAATATAAAATACCTCACAACCTTGCAAGAACTCAAGATAGAAATAAAACCAAATGGAAAGTTAGGACACACCCCATCTTCAAGTAGTCAAAAAAACTTAGAAACGTAGCTTCTTTGTCAAAAGTCTGTTTTCTGAGGAGAGGGGTAACAGCCAAGCTTCCCAGTTCTGGCTCTCTTCCTCAAGGGCTAAGCCTCCTGTTGGCCTAATAGTTCCCAGTGGCCCCTAGTAGGTGTCTAGTGACCTTTGTCTTCTGCACATTGCCTGTGCGTTCTCTGCCTACCCGTCCATGATGGGGCTTGTTTAAAGTACTTGTCCTGTTTCAAGGTGGCAGTTGGCAGTTGGGAAGATCCTAAATGACTCCGGAGCCGTCTGAGTGGGAAGGAATGGGAAGTGTCGGTTTACCCCAGTGAGCAGGCCTGCCTTAGCCTTGCCACAGGCAGCAGGGTCCTGGCACTGGCCTGGCCTCCCTGCCACAGATTATCTGCTAGGTTCAGGGAAACATGACACTCAGAAGGCTCAGCCTACAGAGCCCCTACTCTCCAACATGCCTCCCTCTGCTGGCTAGCAGACAGGTAAGGAAACCATCCCTGAGTGAACTGTTGGGACGGAGCACATTAATTTAAGAATTCCAGAAGAGGGGGATCTTTAAATTCTCTTTGCTTGTTCATTCTAGTTTGGCAACCCTATCAACCAAGACCTGCCTCATCTCTCACCCTAATCTCCCTCGGGGCAATTCTAGCCTCTTGCTTTTTTATATCCCCCACCCCCTGTCTTCACCAGAAATGAAAACCAGCTGGACACCGTCCTCCGCCTAGTAACTCTCTGTAAGTGGGAGGCCATTATTAAATCAACGGGGTCCTTGTCTTCCCCAGCTTCAATGACGCCAAGACTTTCAGCTTTCCCTCATGGCTGTCACTTTCTAATGCTTGCTATTTTCATGGCTCTCCATGTCACTCAAATTCTGGAGGATCCAACTAGAAGTGTTGTGAGGATCTTACTAATATAAATCTCTCTTTCATTCCCTCTCATTCCCCCCCCCTCTTTCTCTCTCTCTCTGTGAATATGTAAATATCTCATGGTTCCAATGCCAGCTCATTTTTTAAACATATATATATATATGATATTTTTCAAAATATTTATTTGAAATTACTAATATATATTATATATGATCTATTATATATATACATACATATATATATATATATATTACATGCTCAGTTTAAAAACAAAATAAAGTGAGAACTTATGAGTGCTTACTACAAACTATTTTTTTCCTTTAACACTGACTTTGTGTCTGGGTTTGCTTTGTTTGAGAGGAAGCAGATGTGTAGAGTTTAACGATACCTGTTTAGTTGTTGTATGTGTGTATCTGTGTGGGGGCATGGTGTGTCGATGCCCTCAGAGGCCAGGACTGTTGGATCCCTGGAGCTGGAGTTACAGGAAATTCTGAGCCACCGGACACGGTGCATGGAATTACACTCAGATTCCGCAGAAGAGCAGAGAGTACTCTTGCCCACTGAGCCATCTCTCTAGCCCCTCAGTGGGTGGACTTTAAATAGCATTTTCCCTCCAGTAGCCTTGGTTACGTTTTAGGCCAATGATACTGCTCTGAGTCAAACAGGTGGTCTTTTGAAGGCTGACAATATTTAGCTGAGACCTTAGAAATTTCACAAGATGGCTCATTGCAAAAGTACTGAAGAACCCATATCAAAGAGTCTTTAAATAAAGAACCGTTTTAAGATCTGCGCTGGCTTGGTGTGGTTCTGTGTGATGGATATGTTCATGTCTGAGCAAAGGCATGTTTTCATAGGGAGACGTCAAAAAACAGGTGTTTGATTCCATTTCTGATTGAGGGTGTCGCTAATCACTTCTCATTCAAACGGTCAGGAATGGGGTTTGTGTGAGATGCCAGTGAATTACAGGTTGAAGCCCTCCTGCGCGTGTCATCAAGAATTTCCTACTCTTTCTTATCAGCTACTTCCTGATCACACTGAAAGGAAACGACTTCCGGCCACTACAGTTTTGTGTATTTGAGAGAAGCCTGCCTGTGCGGTAATTTGGTAGCCTTGGTCCTCAGCTTCTTAGCTATCCTCATCCTTAGTCTCTGCCTGGGTCCAAAGTCAAGGTGGTGCTAGGGAGAAGGCTCACTGGGGAAAAGTGCTCACCACACAAACCTGAGGGTTTGAGTTTGAGTCCCAGAACCCACATAAAACTAGACCAGGATGGAGGGGGGAGGACTTTGGACTTTCCACAGGGCAGGGAACCGTGACTGCTCTTCAGACTGGAGAGAGGGGGGGAGAGAAGTGGGGGAGGGGGAGAGGAGTGGGAGGAGGGGGAGGGAAATGGGAGGCTGGGAGGAGGCGGAAATTTTTCTTTTCAATAAAAAAAAACAAAACACCAAACAAACAAACAAAAAAAAAGCCCAATAGCAGCATCTATGCTCCCAGGTCTACTGTCACAAGATGGGAGACTGAGGCAGGAGAATCTCCAGAAGCTCAAGGGCCAGCTAGTCTGGTATGGACAGGAAACCCTGTCTCAAACACTGAGGCAGAGGGAGGAGGCAAGAACTGACATTTAAGGCTGTCTGTTGACTGACACATGCTTGCCCTGCCCTGGCACACTTTCCCCCACTCATGTTTACACAGGAACATGCATACAGAAGCTGCCTGGACATGATGTAACAATTTTCTATTCACTGGCATGAAGGGATTTTTAAATTACATTTTTTAAATGAAATACAATTGCATCCCTCCCTCCCTCCAGCCTTACCCAGCTACCTTCCCATTTATGGTACACATTTCATGGTATACATCACAGAGCCCTTGTTAAAGGCTTGGGAACATCAAGAAGGAAGGGGCAGAAAGGCTGTAAGAGCCAGAACACCAGGAAGCCTGCAGGGAAAATCTTTCCTAGAAATGGCTTCACAAAAAAGACTGGTACAAAGGCAATGTCGGCTGGCATACCGGCACGGAAGGAGGGACATTTCGCGGAGTCCGACCCCTACACAAAGAACGCCAGTCCACAATTGACTGCTGGGAGAAGAGAAATTAGCCTCGTCCCAGGGCTGAGGCCCTTGCTGGTTGTCCAGTGCAGGAAGGGAATTTCGAGCTCTTGTTAAGAGCTTGCTTTTACTATTTATTTGGTGCACAGAGGGTCCGCCATAGGACCCATTTGCAGAAGAGGCCTCAGTTTACCTTCTGTGCTCTACTTCTAGGGCTCCTGGCTACTATCCTCCTATGTTGCAGAAAAACTTCAAGGGTGAAGCCCCAGTGCAGCCACAAATCTCTTGTGTCTGGCTTCAAGAGTGAAGCCCCAAACCAGCCGCAAACCTCTTGCGTCGGGCTCCTTTGCTTGCTTTGGAGCTGCCTTGCTGGGCACTGCTCCTGTGTGCTGACTTATCTTGTGTCACTTTGTTTAAAGATGTCTCTCTCATGAGTTGATCAAGCTTTGAGACTTTGAAAACAACCTATTTTTCCCTAGAGCAACCCTTGAAATCCTCAGCTTTTATTTTTTCAACACATGGTCTTATGCAGCACTAGCTTGTCTCAAACTTTCTGTGTAGCAAAGGCTGGCTTTGAACTTCTGATCCTCCAAATTCTGCCTCTCAATGACTTCAAAGACAAGTGTGCACTCCCAGTGCAGCTCAGACCTCCACTGCCCATAGCGCACATGCCCCCCAACCATGCACAGCTTGCTTCTTGCATCCTGCCCCTTTATCTGATAGCAAGCCTTTCCTTGGTTTCTGTTCAAATATTTTTAAACCATCTCCATGCTTCCTGAGAATTAATAGAGACTGTTTATTTCCAAGTTATTTTTCCTTGCTGACACCATTTTCTTCTAGCTCTTATTGCTAAAATTAATCATTATGAAGGAGTTTTTTCTTCTTTGCTAACAACTACACTATAGACACTTCCTGAAAGAATTTCTCCCCTTGTGTCAGAATTCCGAACAGATAATCCATGTCTTTCTAGCTGTTCAGGACTCCTGCTAAGGGTGGCCACCAGCAGGTTCTGTGCAGGACCTCCGATAAGGATGGAATGGGCTGTCTGTCCTAGAAAAGAAACTATTAGGTACCCCATCTAACACCAACTTAAAGATTGCAGGTCCCTTCTTTAAGAGATAAAGGAGAAAACCATGTAGCACACTCATCTCCATACTAGCCATGGAGGCACTGACGTGTTTGTAAAGGGCTGCACAGAGAACCCAAGACATCAGCTAGCTGCTGCTCCGTTCTTCCTCAAATGCTTTCGTGTAAGATTAGAAGGCAAGGAAGATAAAGCCCCTTCAAAGCATGATTAACCCACGCACAGCGATGGAAGGCATGAGCTAAGTCGGCCTTTCACATCGCCTCAACTATGTGGGCTAGCTGTCAACTTGGGGTTTGTGTATCACCCATGATACAACGAGCAAGGCCTCTGACAGCTGCCTGCTCTCTCTGAGGGCCGCTGCCCTTGCTAACCAGCGATGCACACTGTGTGATCATGCACACTGGGATGTCAGCGCATCAGCCCGTAAGCCCTTTCCAGGACATCCAAGCACAAGTCTGCTGTATATCTTTCTGCCTCCTTGCCACCATGTGCATTTTGACTCGGAAGTTCACAGCAGGATAGAAGAGACCACTGGCTATGAAAATGCTTCACTACACAGGTCATGCAATGTTCGGAGAAGGCTAGCCTTGTCTCAAGGAAGTACTCATATGGACTCAGTGAACCACAAACTCCACAAGTCTGTAACACTTTCTGAAATTCTCACTAGTAGATAGCCCCTCGCACCTCTTCGTGCATCCATCCGAGCTGGGGTGCTCCGTGCCTGGTCAGCACTAGCATGGCTATGCCAGTAATTTAGAGTCAGCTTCCACTTTGACTGGTTACCACGCCCATTCTGGTTGAGTGTGGCATCCATTGCATTTGGTCTTGGCATTCATGCCTTCTAACTGATCAAACATAAATTAGTAAGTTTAGCCAAGAAATCAGTGTGTTCAGATAATATCAGAGCAACTGGGTGACAAGCAGCCAGAGGCATGACTGGTTCTATAATGAACGGTTCATCTCAGAACGGAAACATGAACCTCTCCTATAGTGGTCAGACATTTCATTACAAGATATCCAAGGGGTATTTCATGCTTGCTTGGAGACTGGGAAGATCAGTTGACGGTACTCATGCAGCCTTCAAGGCTAGGACTGATGGATCCTGCAGCATATCCCTGGAGAAACCCTTATCTCTCCTTTTGGCCTCAGCTTCTTGCCCCGCAGAACCCAAATATTTCCCTCTAATCACCCCATTTCCCTGACCATTCTGGCATTAAGCCATCCTAGCCAAGTTAGACGGTGGATTAGGAACTCTATGCCATCAGTGGGCATGTCTGGAGTCAGTATGGTATTAGTCGTCCAAGCCGCTAAGGAAATGACCACTTTTGTGTTCACCAGCCTTATCCTCCTGCCCTTGGGCAGTTTTACTCCATAGAGTCCATATTTTTATTACTATTTTCATACCGACCACAGTTTCCCCTCCCTCCTGTCTTCTGGCTCACTACCCTCCAACCCCTTTCCATGTACCCCCCTCCCTATCCACTCCTCTTCTGTCCCCATTCAGAAAGGGACAGGCCTCCCATCAAGGTGAGGGAGGACTGAGCTCTTCCCCCTGCATCAAGTCTGAACAAGGTAATCCAGCATGGGGAACAGGTTTCTAAGAGACAGCTAAGAGCATTAGGTCATGATCTTACTGCTAGCAACCTCACAGTCACACCAAGCTACACAATTGTCACACACATGCAGAGGGCCTAGGTCAGTCCGTCCCAGGCAGGTTCCCTGAGCTCCCACTAGCTCGGGGCAGCTGTCTCTGTGGGTTTCACCAACATGACCTTCATCCCCTGGCTCATACAATCCCTCCTTCTTCTCTTCAACTGGACTCCCAGAACTTGGCTCAGTGCTTGGCTGTGGGCCTCTGCATCTGCTTCCATCAGTTGCTGGATAAACGCTCTCTGATGGCTATTAGGGTAGTCACCAATCTGACCGCAGGAGAAAGCCAGTTCGGGCATCCTCTCCACTACTGACAGGAGTCTTAGCTGGGGTCATCCTCACCATCCCATTATTTCTAAGGGATAAGAGTCCTGCTTTGAAGCAAAGCTTCAGGTCTAGATTCTCTAGCCCCTAGAAACAACTCACAACCCTCTCCTTCCTTCCTTCCTTCCTTCCTTCCTTCCTTCCTCCCTCCCTCCCTCCCTCCCTCCCCCTTTCTGTTCTCTCTCTCTCTCTCTCTCTCTCTCTGTGTGTGTGTGTGTGTGTGTGTATTCGTGCATGTGCAGGTACACTTGCAGGCCAAAGGTCAACCTAAAATATTGTTCCTCAGGAGTGACCCACCTTTTTATTTATTTCCTTTAGAGTCACAGCCTCTCACCAGCTTAGGACCACTTGAGCTTACCAACAGACCTCAGAATCCACCGGTCTCCATTCTCCCAAATGCTGGGATGATGAGTACATGCCACCACACGTAGCCTTTCCCATGGGTGCGGAGGCTGAACTCAGGTCCTCATGCTTTCACAGCAAACACTACCCAATGTCTATCTCATTTATTTTTCTTCTTTAGGTGTTTTTTTCAATCACTTTTCATCCCTCCATCGGCTTCAAGGTTTCTGAAATCATAGCATCTCAAGACAGAGTTGGATCTCAGTCCCAGATATTGAAGCATTGAATGGAAGGAGACTGAATGGGTATAAATAAGGCCAGTGTTCTCTTTACGTCTGGTTCTGTATGTGTGTCCTCACATCATGGTAGTAAGAATAAAAATAGATGTGAGTTCACAGAGAAAATGTGTGATTTTAGCTTAGGTCATAGCTTCGAGGAGAAAATGGTAATCCTTGCAATGCATACAAGCTCATCCCAGTGGCCTCTAGGACAAGAACAGGGGACTATGAAATATTGGTGAGCACATAAAAAAGGAAAGATGGTGTGGAAGAGGTATGATGGTCAGAGAAGGCTGTGGCCAGCAGGGAGCATGAACTACACAGTGCCATCAGTACTGGGATGTGGTACAGGAGAACAATTCTGTATCTGTCAATTATGTTTTAAATAAATGCTGATTTTGGTCAGTAGCCAGGCAAGAAGTATAGGCAGGACAACCAGACAGGAAGTAGAGGTGGGGCAATAAGAACAGGAGTATTCTGAGAAGAAAGAAGCTCTTCCCGCAGTCCTGTCTCAACCACCTAAGAAGCAAGATATGACCTGCCCTGCCAAAAAAGGTACCAAGTCATGTGGATAACATAGATAAGAACAATGGGCTATATAAGTAATAAGAGCTAATATGAAGCCTGAGCTAATAGGCCAATCAGTTTATAACCTAATGTAGACTCTCCGTGTGATTTTCTTTGGGGCTATGACTGTGGGAACTGGGCAGGACAGAAACCCCAGCAAACAGGCCCTCTTGTTACAGGGGTTTCTCCTCCAGCAGACAGCAATGCCTGTGGGTCAGTAAAGAGTGTGGTGATGAACCACTCCAGAGGCAGGTTCAGGAATGGTGCTGGGTTTGTCGCACATGAACAACCACTTACACAGTTGGAGTCTGTCCACTCTGCCTGGTTTGCACTTTACCTCAGATGGGACTACCAGGGTCTCTCTGTGGGATAAGCGCATTAAAGGAGATATGGAGAGTGCAGACTCCAGGTCAGGCCAGCTACAGCTGCTCATGCCACTTCAGAATGCAGTGTTCTGACTTCAAGGGCACGGTGTGCCATGCTTCTCATTTAGAAGCAGTCACCAGGTCAAGCCCGCACTACCTCCTACAATGTTGTCCAGACATGATGGGACACCCCAGAGCAGAGCATCTGGCAAATGTAAGATCTAGAGAAGCCCCGGATCTTTAACAGCAGCAGCAACAGATAGCTACTCGGCTGAACAGTTAGGATATTCTACTTATTTTAGCCCATAGTCCTGAGTCTTAAACCTCGTTCAGTCATCGAAGATCTAACTGTAAGGAAAACTACCAGCAGGTATGTTGGTCACTATGACAAGACACCCGGTCTGACTTTATAAAGCAGGTGTTTATTTTGGCACATGTTTTCAGAGTGCTCAGTCCATAGTCCTGGGCTTCATCATGACAGCAAGGGCATGAGGCAGAGGTCCTGATTTAATGGTTGACAATAAGCAGAGAGACAGAACCTTCAATGACAACTTTCCAGTGTCCTAACCCCCCCAGGTTAACCCCACTTTCTAAAATAGTGTCACAGTCAGGAAACCAAGCATTCAGAACACGCAACTATGAGAGACGATTCATGTCAAACTTTAACAGCTGCCTTGAACTGAAGTAAGTTTTGTGAAATTTATTTTCCATTTGAAGCTAAAGAAGAGACAAACACCCACCTGGCATGTTCACTAAAGCTAAGGCAGATGTCAAGCAATCCTGTCTGCAGGCTAGAGGAACCAGGCTCAGTTCTCCCAGACTGAGCGGCTCTCAGTCACCTGTAAGTCCAGCTTCAGGAGGTCCCGCACCCGTTTCTCTCTTTCATAGGTACCCACATATGTATGCTTACCCATACACAGACACATACACACAAATAAAAAATAATTTTGGAGCAAAAAGTCTTTAAAAATTAAACAAGAAAGTAAGGGAAATGTTCTATAATTTAAAAAAGAAATCTCGCCTCTTGTCTCAATAAAATAGTCCTTTGATACCAGGCCCTTCCCCCAAAGATTGATAGAAATGCTAATGCCAGAGAGCTGGAGCGAGGAAGGGAACCTGACAAGAGGCATGGAATAGACATAGAGACTTTGCATCCTTGTGAGGATGGGCACCTTTGTTAAGAATCAGCAGGGGCAATGCCACCCCTGTGAAAAGGTTGTTCGACCCTCAAAAGGATTGTGAGCTACAGGTTGAGAACCTGTATTCTGAAATGTACCTAAACAGGATCCTGGAGCCTTCCCTGTGAGTTAGGATCCAACTTCCAAAGCCAAGCTTCAAGTTAAAAATAAAAGACACCTTGGCAAGCCAAAGTCACACTTGGGTCAATCCTTGCTCAAGAGTAAGCTAGACAGTTGTGGTGTGGTGTGTATGCGGGTGGTGGGGGATGGGGGTGAGCAAACCAGAGTCCTGAAATTCAATTCGCTAAGCACACCGAGGTTGGCACCTCACCGCCACTCGGTCGGTCCACAGTCTAATAATGGCATTTCATTCTATCTGGTGGCTTATTCTCTGAGAAACAAAGAAGAACTGAGAAACTCAGCAGAAATATTCCTCCTGGATTTAAGATTTTTATCTTGTGCTAGTATCTGTTTCTGAAATCACATGTATGCGGTACTTCCCTCTCTACTAAAGCTCTCTCGTGTTCATCTTTAGCTCATTTGCTTTCCCGAGAGCCCCACGAAGTAGCTGGGACGAGAGGTTCAGCAACAGCTGAGTCCTTCAGGCTGGGGTAGAGCGCAGAACAAAGACTCGGACTGGGCCCGCTGATGGCGAATCTGAAACCACAGTCCTTTGGCTGAGACAATTGGCTTTTGAGTCCTAGGTAGAAAATGGGGCCCTGTGAATGATTGAGTGAGCTAATTTGCCTGTTAAAGAAATGGCTCAGATAGTTGTGGTTGCTCTCCTGATCAGCAGTATACTTTTGTTTGCTTTCTTCCCAGATCTCAGCATTAACTTCATTATGCTCCCGAGTTGGCAAACAGCGACTATCTGCAGAAGCATTCAGTGCTGGAAGGAAGCCTTCCTCTTGGGTGTCTTACAAAGAGCCATCAGGGAACATAATGGAAATTGAGCCTGTCATTAATGAGACAGGGCAATCTGTTGCAGAGAAGGAAATCTCCTAAATAACGGCAGCAGTAACCTCACCTCACTCCCCACTGAAACAGATCAGACCCTCGTTCCCAGAGGACAGGGACCACGCAGCTCAAAGCCACGTCAACCGTGGCGCCCAGTGCAGCACACGGGCAGAGTGCGTGCTTGGAGATACCTTGGAAATGAGCTCTGTGAGCGCTAGAGAGAAGAAGAGCAGGGCAGGCTGGGGAGACGGCTCACTTAGCAAAATACTTGCAGTACAATCTGGCTTCGTGAATTGAAGCCAAGAACCCGTGCAGAAAAGCTGGGTGTGGTGGCCTGCACCTGGATTCTCAGCCCTGGGGATATGCAAACGGGCAAATGCCTGGGGCTCACTGGCCAGCCGTGCATACTTCACAAGTGCCAGATCAAAGCAGGTCTATTACAACATACCAAGATGGTTGGCTCCCAAGGAACAGCACGGAGAATGGGTGAACAGGTTACCCTCTGGCCAGCATATGCGTACACATGTATTCTGGCACTAATACACTAATACACACATATGCACACACACGCATGCACACACACACACACATCCTTCTTAAAAGATAAGCAAGGAACAAAACTTAGGAATAAGAAAGTCAGCACCTGCGAATTCTTGCCTTCCCTGTCCTTTCCTGGTCTGACTGAGGGGGCAAAGCACTCTAATGCTGGGAAGGACATGGCTTAGCATCTCATTTCCCCAGAATCTGGATGAAATTCTCCAGAGACCTTAGATAAACCAAACAAATCAAGCCAAGGTAAGTGAGCAACGCAAGAGGGAACAGTCCAGTTTCTAAGTGGAGGATCCTAGCTCCAAGGAAACTAGGGCCAGGCCGGAAGAGCATCCTTCCTGCTAACATGAGGTTGGCCGTGCCTTCAAAGGGTTAAAAATATGGCCAACTGGCAAATGACCTTCTGAGGAAAGAAAGGGTAGGCAATGGAGATCAATGCTTCAGAAATAACTTGTTTAATAAAGCTAATCTCCCCCTCACACTCCTGACGCCTTTGGGCAGTCCCACCATCCTACCTTGGGTCACCAGACGCAACACCGTGAACTTGAAGGAAATTGCAAAAATCCATCACGGAGTTTTCCTGAGCTGGTTATTACTGGCTGCTTTTTTATCTTTCAAACGGTCCCTACACTTAATTGCCTTGTTGTAATGGATTAACCTCTGAGGTCCACGGTAGCATTTATATTGTGTTCAAAGGGGAGCTGGCAGGTTCTGAGCTGGTTTTTGGAGGATGTCTTTATCAGACCAAAGCTGTGCCTGTTTGGTTCTGGATAGCTCTAGCAAGCATCCTTCTGCAGAGGTCGTAAGAATGTCAGGCAAATGAAGAACAGAAAGACTTTCCTTTGGCTTGAAGGCATCCATCCATCTTTTGGAAGCTTATTGCAAGATGGAAGAGGAGTGAGCAAGGGCCATGGGACCGTGGCTCTATGAAGGGATAGTAAAAGCTCTGATATCAGAAAAACAACAGGCATGGATCGTAGTCATCCCTGTACCATTTATCTCTCCATTTATTTCCAGATTATCCTCAACAGTAAATGTACCTCTGCCAACTCCCATTGTGATGGTTAATTTTGAATCTCGACTTGATGGGATACCAAATTTCTCTGTAGGCACATCTTTGAGTATGTGTCAAAGACAGCTTTAGCTGTCATCCTGACACAGTCTGAGGTCTCTGAGAATAGAGTCTCAACTGGGGTGTTCAGTTGGGCCTCTGTACATGTCTGTGAGGGGATTGTTTTGATCCTTAATTGATGCAGGAAGGCTCAGTCTACCATGGGCAGGTGGTCCTGGGATGTTTAAGAAGGTTAGCTATGCTTGAGCCGGTTGGTGGGTCATTGTTCCTCCACAGTTTCTTCTTCAATCTCGTGACTGAGTGTCTGCCCTGACTTCCCTCGATGATGGTCTATGACCTACAAGTGTAAGATAACATAAATCCTTTCTTCACCATAGCAACAGAAGGGAAAGTAGAATCAGGTACCAAGGAGTTTCTAGAGAGCCTGAACTGAAGACCCACCCTAAATATGAGTGGCAGCCTCCTATGGGCCGGGGTCCTGTACTGAATAGAAGGGGGAGGAGGAAGTCCGCCAAGCACCAGTAATCATCTCTCCCTGCTTCCTGACTGAACTGTGCCACCCACCCCAGCTCCCCTGCTGGGGCATGGGCTGCAGTCTCTCCGAAACTGTGAGCCAAAGCAAGCCCTTCCTTCCCTTACGTTGATTTGTCAGGTCTTTAGTCACAGCCACAAGAAAGCACTGCGTGTGCTCTGCATCTGTCTTTTCTGACTTAAACATCATAGCATCTACATAAGTAACTCGTCGCTCCTCTCCCTCTCTGCTCACGTTTTCCAACCAATGTCCACAGAGCCTGACGAGATAGACACTGTGACATCTCGATTTCATCTTCTTTAGAGGGACACACGGGACTATTCTCTGATGTAGGTGGGTCTTCTTTCTATGTGTTGCTTTCATTGGTTAATTAATAAAGAAACTGCTTGGCCTGATAGGTCAGAACGTAGGTGGGTGGAGTAGACAGAACAGAATGCTGGGAAGAAGGGAAGTGAGTCAGACGCCATAGCTCTCCTCTTTGAGATGGATGCAGGTCAGAATCTTCCCGGTAAGCCACCACCTCGTGGTGCTACACACATTAATAGAAATGGGTTAATCAAGATGTCAGAGTTAGCCAGTAAGAGGCTAGAGCTAATGGGCCAAGTAGTGTTTAAATGAATACAATTTGTGTGTTGTTATTTTGGGTGTAAAGCTAGCCGTGTGGGAGCCTGGTGGGAACACAGCCTGCCATTCCTTCTACAACTCTCTTCCTGAAGCACAGTGGCCTGCTAGCTGGCTAACCCTGAGCATCCCTTCCCACAGCCCTACACCACTCTCTCTTCCTCTACGTTATCAGTGTCAGTGAGTCTTGAGTCTTCACACCTCTGCATTTTCCCCCTCAACATTCTTATCTGTCCCCAGAGCTTGAACCACCAACTTCCCCTCTTAAAACAGCACAAGATGCCCCTGACACTTGTAGAGGCTTCTTCCCAGGACCCCTTTTCCATCTACTGAGTAATGCTGTGGATGCCAGGAGAAGGGGGCTTATTTTGCTACAAGACTGGCCATGGATTGGGGCTCCAGTCAGTTCTGGCTTCTGCTACTCTGTGGCTATCTGCTGTCTACTTAGATGGCAAAGCAATTATAAAATAGATTTGGGCATGTTTGTGGCCTCTCTTGGATACCTCAGGGATCAGGTGAACAGCAGAGTGTGTTAGCCTGAAATTCAGAATGAGAAGTCAGAAAAGAGAAAATATGCTGTCGAGATGGCATCGGGCATTTAATTTCTTAATAATGAATACAAGATCCACTGCCAAGGGGTGGGCAAGTGAGGCCTCCACACCAGAGTCGGTCAGCTTGGGAGTGGGAGCATCCATCTGTACAAGGGGGAAGCTAGTGGGAGCATCCATCTGTACAAAGGAAAAGCTAGTGGGATGATCCAGACAAGGGGGACCAGTAGACGCCACAGAAGGGAAATTTAGATATCACAAAGGAGATCATTAATATAGCGCAATGGATAATATTGTCAGTTTGCTGTGATTTATGACTGAGTTTGCCACCATGACTGTGATGCTAGCGAAGACCATGATAGACTATATCTTGGAATTCGAGGCCAAAATGGGCCTAGTTTGTCGGGCATTTCACCTCAGCAACAGAAAACGGATGATGATAAAAACTAATGCCACAGAGACGTCTGGGAACACTGAGTCTAGACCACAACGCAAGCCGCATATATAATCTTTAACTTCCTAACAAATGTACTAAAAACAGTAGATGCCAACATCATGAAGAAACCTTCATTGCTTGACGTCCTGTATTTATATCATTTCAACAAGTAATTACTATAAGCAATTACTGGAGTATTCTTCACCTTTATACAGGTATTTTATATTTTTAGCATAATTTATTTCAGGTGAGATCCATTTCAAGTGCTCGATGACCATGTGCGGCTGATAACACACATATTGAACAGTCTTGATCTAGAATATGGTGAGAAGAACAGGCCTGCGATGGCATGAAGAACATCTTCCACAAAAAGTCAGCATGGGTAAGAGCACAGTTTCAGGCACACTAGAAGACTACATGTGTATTTGTTACTCGTCCTCTTACTCAGACAAAAAAAAATTACCCAAGAAAAGCAATTTAAGGAAGGACATATTTATTTGGTCTCATGGTTTAATAAGGATGTGGTCCAGCATGGTGAGAAAAGTTGGCGGCAGGAGGGTGCAGCCATGGGTGGCATCGCATCCACAGTCAGGAAGCAGAGTGTGGACAAGAAGTAGATCTTGGCTATAAAACTTTAAGATTCACTCTCAGTGACCAACTTCCTCCAGAGAGGGGCCCTGCCTCCTTCACATTCCACACCCTTGGAAAACAGCACAGCCTGTCAAGGACCAAGCGTTCACACATATGAACCTAGGGAGAGCATTATTTACCTTCTGAATACAACAGGGTATTGGGTGGTGACGGGGGAGGAGGAGACTCAAGAGCGTTTATCTACCAATGCTCTGCTTGATGTCTCATGAATGGAGGGAAGAAGACTGAAGGGTGGTTATCTACCAGCGCTCGGCTTGATGTCCCATGAACGGCCCCTCTTCTTTTGATTGTCATTTTTTTCTCCAATGCATTCTTAAAGAGTTGCCAGGCTTCTTACATCACAGAAGATGGGTCACTTAGAGTTGCAGAGCTTCCCATTAAATCTAAAATCAGTCCCATCTTGGGCAATCCCTGGGCTTTCTTACAATATTCTTCTCACATGTTGTGGAAAGTCAAAGGTGCCTTCTGTTCTTAAACAACTGTGAGTTATTGTGTCTAAGTGCAGTCTTGATGCTAATCCTTCATGTTTCCGGGCAGGTCACTTCCTAGAGATGGTCAGCATTAAAATTACAACCGAACTCCTAGCTATCCAGTGCCTACCTATGTAATCAATAATAGTAATCAGAACAGTGACAATGATACACACAGGGCCAACTACATCCTTCGGGTGTTGGCAGTTGATGACGCTCCCAAACCTATTTTTCACTCAGGATCAGCAAAAGCCCAAGTGTGACGGTCTAAGCCTTTCCCTTCAAACCGCCGCGTACTTGGAGGTAAATCTAACCCATGTGTTTCCGATTCATTTACACTTATCTCATCAAAATGTTGTTTTCTAGCAGCGATTTTAATGGCCAAGAAGTCACTCTTCAAACTCTTTTCTTACGAATAGGATGTTGTGGTTTGCCAAGAGCGGGGGAAAGTTCTGAGCCTCCAAAGGTTGGAATTCAAATCAAAACTACAGAACCAGGAAGTTTGAGCCAAAGTTTGGCAGGATGTTTCTAGGAATCTTTCTCCCCCAGGTGATTTTTTTTCTACTTAGTTGGGTGATAGACGAGCCAAACTGCTTAGGCTAGGCGAGCCTGCTGGTCTGACTGCTCTTGCCAGAAGTTGGACCTGAAAACAGGATATGTTCAGAAAGGATGAGTTTTGAGGAATTCACTGTCCTCCCCAGAGAATTCCGCCGATCCCATGGAGTACCTTGAGCCTCCTGGCATCTAAATGACAGCTTTTCTCCTCATGGGAGTCCTTCCTGTGCTGACAGACTCCTCCCCCTACCCAGAGCTTCTCAAGGTCTCTGGAACCATTTTCTTTCATTTTGACGCCCACTTAAAGCCCTGCATCAAAAACCCTAGAGCTTGAAGAATTCCATGGCCCTGAGAAGGAATTGAAGACACATTAAGTCAGATGTTAGGCTGATAAACCTCCCAACTCCCTTTCACTTAAGACTTGAATTAAAATGACCTTTGTAAGGGAGATTAAAATAAACAGGCATTTGTGATATTACTCTGAACCGCTGTTGGATCTGCAGGGACATGCTACTTCTGGTGTATTGTGGCTCTCGAAGACACCTGCCCAGATAGATTTTCTTGCTGACATTCAGAGTTAGGACAAATCTTCCGCAGCCTTCACAGGCTTAGATACTCTGATCTTCATCCATGTTTGTTTCTCTTTGGGAAGCTTCCAGGCGCAGGCCCCTGGATGCCTGTTGCACTAGTGGTGGATTTATGAGGTTTCTTGCAAAGAAGCAAACTATGTAGTCTGGCAGTTCTGAGTAGGTCACTATAAATGTCCAAAAAATTACATCGAATTAATCTGAGACTAAAGCAAAGCCAGTGAGTCTCAGCTTTTGTAGACTAAAGACAAGGGCTGCACTCGTGGTTTGTAAAGCAGGGGAGAAACTGAATGGGTTCAGAGCTAATGGAGTAAGGAGAAAAGGAGAGGGGGTACCTTGTACTTTTTTCAGATAACCGCAAGCATTGATCTGTTCCCAATAAGCAATGAATGCTTTTTAAGGGATGTGTAGGAAGCTGTTATGGCTATGACAGGATAGCACAGGCTTTGTGAAGAATATCAGTCAGAAGTCCAGTGATTATCATTCTGGGACAAAGGCTCCTATTCTGTGTATACTGGAGAAATTTTCTGAGTCAATATGAGAAAGGTAGGATAATGGGGGAAATGAGTCATAATCTTTGAACCAGAGAGTGGGGAATGTAGGAATCTACAGGGCCCAGGCTCAAAGCCATGGGTAACATAAATCCATTTCCAAAACACTAGGTGCTGAGAAAGTAAGCAATAAAAGGGATTATTTAGGGTGACAAAGAGGGCCAGTGAGAGAACGGAAATAGAGGGGTACAGATATCAACAAAGTAAAATGATACATGTAAGAAAATATAATAAAGAAATACATGTAAATAATAATATACCAAATAGAATAATAAATGTCTAAAAAGTTAAAGGAAACAATGTAAAGAAGGCAAAACGCAACTCAAGGGACACTCTAGATTTCCACAGACTTCCCAGCCTGGCGTGATGTCATGTACTGAAAAGTCACATGCACACACACGCACGCATGCACACATGCATGCACACACTCACACACACACACACTCACACACACACATACACGCAGACACTCACACACACACGCTCACACACACATACACACACATGCATGCAGCACATACACACACACACATGCACACACACGCACGCATGCACACATGCATGCACACGCTCACACACACACACACTCACACACACATACACGCAGACACTCACACACACACGCTCACACACACATACACACACATACATACACGCACACACTCATACAAATACATGCACACACACACACACACACACACTGTATTCAGGAAGACTCCAGCAACTGTCTGTGGACCTCCTTCTGGAATGTTCTTCCTTACCCCTCCTGTCTTCTATCCAGTCTAGGATTACATTCTTATGAGAAGAAGTTTATTTGTTTTTTGTTTTGTTTTGTTTTGTTTTGTTTTTGTTTTGTTTTGTTTTTCGAGACAGGGTTTCTCTGTGGTTTTGGAGCCTGTCCTGGAACTAGCTCTTGTAGACCAGGCTGGTCTCGAACTCACAGAGATCCGCCTGCCTCTGCCTCCCGAGTGCTGGGATTAAAGGCGTGCGCCACCACCGCCCGGAGAAGAAGTTTAAAAGAAGCTGCAATCTCACTTCTCAAAGGTGAGTAGCCATCTCCGTGTCACCAGAAGACAGAGGCTCCTATTACCTGAGCTAAGACGTCCCTGCAAGAAATATAAAGAGAGCTATTGATAATGAAAGTGTAGCTGGGTTGTGAAAAGCACAGGGCTACGCCCCTTCGTCCACCTCTACCATTCTTTAAGAATTTTTGCACCAGCCGGGCGGTGGTGGCGCAAGCCTTAAATCCCAGCACTCGGGAGGCAGAGGCAGGCGGATCTCTGTGAGTTCGAGGCCAGTTCAGGAACCAAAAGCTATGGAGAAACCCTGTCTCGAAAATCCAAAAAAAAAAAAAAAAACAATTATTGCACCAGCAAGAGTACTTGCCTAAGATCCTGAATTCAATTTCTAGGACACAGATGGTGGAAGAAGAGAACCAACTCCAAAAAGTTGTCCTACGCCCTGTGGCACATGTGTGTCCACACCGCAATAAGTAACTAGAAATAAATAAAAATAACTTAAAATGTATTCATAGCGCAGTCAGAGCAGAGCACCTAATAGAGCAGTGACAGAAGCTGGGACTCAACAGTCATCAAGAGACAATACAGGAAGCCATGTGTCACCATGCCATACATAGGCACAGAAATACACTCATCTGATTAATGTTCCATTTACATGACATAAGTATTTGTGTTTTTCCCAAATAATAAATAAAGCTGTATTTTTGAGAGCAATCACACGACTTTATAAAGGAAAACATTGATTGCTCACACAGAGAGCTCGTAGCACTGTACAGGCCGTAAGCCACCATGGGATGGTTCCAATTACCAGCAATGTCACTCGGTTCAGCTGAGGCTCCTTCAGCAGTCAGCAGCCTATTTATTATGTTTTAGCTCCGATCTAAGCAGCGGAGGCAGTGAGCCCGCTCCCCTTCCTTCAGTTCCTGACTTCTGCTGGCAGCTTTTGCCCATAACACACCATCTGAGGGTGAGCCAGGGATAGATACATCCAGGCGGTGGCTGAATCTGGATTTATACCAAAGGAAATCTTTTGACCACTATAGCTATCATCCCAATTCGATTCTTAGAGGAAAAAAAACCATCAGTTTCCTTCTTCCCAGGTGTAGCAGGTTCCGAAGGGTAGTAAGCCCACATGGATGCCTTCCTCATTCTTCCCCTCTGGGCTCCTGGGGCTACTCTGGGATCTGTATGGAGTCCCACTGCCTGCCCTCCTAATCAGAGCAGTGGGCATCCTCCTGCCCATGAACGAGAAGCCCCAGGGCAAAAGCCTTACAAAAGAAAGGCAATGTTGCAGCTATGAAAGGGAAACACAATTGGAAACACTAGGGACTCCACCCTCCCCCGACACCCACATTCACTAAGACTTCAGGAAAGAGCAGGGAGATGAGAAGGCAGTTGGAGGAAGAGGGTAGACTCCTGCTTTGGGGAACATGGATTACTTCAAAGAGTTTAACTAGGCATGGGGGAAATTTCTGTATTTGAAATCAATAAAGAAAAAAAATGTCTGAAAGCATATAAGAGAAAAAAGTGAATATAAAGCTTCTTGGACCTGCCAGAAATCCCACCACTTTAGGAGGCTAAACAGAAGGAGCATGTGTTTTAGGCTAGCCTGGGCTACACAATATGTGTCTTCTCTCAGCAAGGTGGGAAGAGGATGGGAAGACAGAAAGAGAAAGGCAGGGTGGAAGGAAAGGAGGGAGAAGAAAGAACCCTGAATGAGCCTGCCACCAATGGTACTAACAGTCCATACTAGCTGTTAGACGCGCACTTTGCCAGACAGGCGACCCAGAAAGTCATCCGTGTGCTGAGCAAGGTCAGCCACAGGCTGTCTGCTTCAGGTCAATGACACTACTCTCCTCTCTCAGTTCTTAACAGAATCAGAATTTGTGGTCATTGATGGAGCTATCTAAAACTCTTCATATTGACAGAGTACCCTGAAGCTAAGAGCAGCCTTATGGGCCAGCTCCCGCAGTGGCTGCAAGCAGAGGTGGTCTACCGGGGTTTTCTGTGCAGCTTTTCAGAAGAACCAACTCAGCAGCCTGCTGCCTAGACCTCTCCCTTCCCACACGTGTTTTCAGAACACGGGCTTGATGCCCACAGGCAGCACCATCATGGGACCCAAAGGAGCAGGTCCTCATAGTAGGGATGTTAGCACAGATGTGTTTTCGTGTCCATGTCTGTGTGTTTGTGTATGTGTTCGCATGTGTATGTGTGTCCATGTGTGTTCATGTGTGTGTGTCTGTGTGCGTGTGCATGTGTGTATGTGCCCACAGAGCACAGAAAAGGGCAGTAACTGGTTCCTCGACAGGAAATAGACTCTGGGGACCAAGCCCAGGGCTTTGTGCATGCTAAGCCTACGTTCTGCTATAGAGCTGTCATTCTAGCCAACATGCAGAAGTTGTCAAACATAATTTTAAAAGCGTTACTCTAAATGTGACAAAAAACACAGAAGCAAAGAAAAAAGGGGGAGATGAATACCATTGACAAAATATAGGATTTTATTTTCTTTGTGGGGAAAAAATGTCTACAAAACACTTCTGGAATTAAAGACAAGCTGGGAAAAACCCCAGCTGCAATGTTTATCATATGAGCCAGTTTCCTCAATATATTTATTGTAAAAGTCCAATGAAGTCTGACAAAGACTTGACTCAGATTGAAAATAGCTGAAGGATAAAAGCAGCTCACAGAACAAAGAATGCGACTGTCTTTATATGACCAAGTAGTCCAGCCACGGAAAGATCGGGACACACTAAAGACACACAAAGCACGGGGAACTGTCAGATGCATGTGCTTATTTGGGATTGTACAGTTAGAACATAGTCTAGGTAATAAGCAGGAAAGTAGTCCCTGGGTAAAAAAATTGGATGGCTAAGAGACAATGATAAATGTCTTCTTCTCTCCAAAACTCCCTTTCAAAAGTCCGTGTGTGTCTGTGTCTCTGTATGTGTGTGTCTCTCTGTCTGTCTCTGTCTCTGTCGCTGTATCTCTCTCTGTGTGTGTCCATGTGTGTGTGTGTGTGCATGCATGTGTATATGTCTGTGTCTATGTCCATTATTTGTGTGTGTGTGTGTGTGTGTGTGTGCAGGTATCCACACAGGGCAGAAGAGGGCATTGTGTCTCCTGGAGCTGGAGTTCCAGGCAGTTGTGAGCCACCTGATGTGGATCTCAGAACCTCTGTAAGAGGAGCCTGTGCTCTTTACTGGGGAGCCATCTCTCCTGCCCTCAAATCAATTATTTTACTTTGAGAGAACTACAAATTTACAGACAATCGCAACAAGTTAACACAACCCATCTCCTTTATCCTATTGTGATAGCAACTTGTGAAACTTGCGGTCCAGGGTCACAGCCAGGATACCGACAGGATGCGTGGAAACAGGTCTTCATGCTGTGCAACATCCATCTCCTCAACCCCAAGAGTCTTTCTGGAATCAAAGCTGCAAAGCATGATTAATGGGTCACATTAATGGGTGATTAATATGATAGTTGGAAGTTGCATGGTTAGTTTGGAGCTGCCCGGATCTTATGTCTGCATCATTCTATATCCCTGCCGTCAGGACACAGGTGATCCAGTTTCTCCATGTCCTCTCCAGAATTCTACATTCCTGCCATCAGGACACAGGTGATCCAGTTTCTCCACATCCTCCAGAATTCTCCATTCCTGCCGTCAGGACACAGGTAATCCAGTTTCTCCACGTCCTCTCCAGAATTCTCCATTCCTGCCATCAGGACACAGGTAATCCAGTTTCTCCACATCCTCCAGAATTCTACATTCCTGCCATCAGGACACGGGTGATCCAGTTTCTCCACATCCTCCAGAATTCTACATTCCTGCCATCAGAACACAGGTGATCCAGTTTCTCCATGTCCTCTCCAGAATTCTACATTCCTGCCATCAGAACACAGGTGATCCAGTTTCTCCACATCCTCCAGAATTCTACATTCCTGCCATCAGGACACGGGTGATCCAGTTTCTCCACATCCTCCAGAATTCTCCATTCCTGCCGTCAGGACACAGGTGATCCAGTTTCTCCACGTCCTCTCCAGAATTCTACATTCCTACCATCAGGACACGGGTGATCCAGTTTCTCCACGTCCTCTCCAGAGTTGAAGTCACTGTTTTCTGTTGCTGCTCTTTTGTTTTGTTTTGCTTCTAGCCCTTTTGATTGGGAGTTAGTCATGTCTTTGTGTGGCTTTAATTTGCACTTCCCAAATGGCTAATGGCTGTTGAAAGAACCGTTCCTGTGCTTGCTCCTGCTTCGCAGATCCTGGGTGAAATGTCTCTGCTTTTTGTCTGGGTTTAACTGAACGGTCGCTTGACTACTGTTAGCTTTTTAAATATTTGGCTTTCGCTTAGCTTACAGTGTACAGGTTTCCTCAGGGCACACTCATACACACATAGCTTTGGCTGAGCTCCCCAACATACCTGCCCCTTCCCCCATGTCCCCTTACCCCATCCCGATGCCCGCCATACCCTTCTCCCCCCAGTCTCCACACTTCCACTCTGTACATGTGTTCTTTATCCTCTCTAGTCCCCTTCCTCAGAGCCTTTCTTCTGCCTCATGGGCCCCTTTCTCCCCTCACTTCCTCCCCTTTAAATGCACACCTTTAAGGTTTAGATACTAGGCCCGGAGTGGCAGCAAGAACAAGCACTGTTTGTCTTTTGGAGAGTAGGTTACCTGCTCATCATACCTCCTATTTCCATCAACTTTTTCTGTAAATTTAATAATTCCACCCTTCTGTATAGGAAATTCCATTGTGTAAGCATACCTAACATTGTCATTTTGCGTGCTCACGTTAATGGATTTCCAGGCTGGTTCCTTTTCCTCGCTCTTGTGAGAAGAGCAGCAATGAACTTGTGTGTGCAAGTGTCTCTGTGGTAGGAGGTGGAGTCCTTTGCACTTCGGCTGTCTGCTCAGCAGTGGTGTAGCTGGGTCATGTGGTGATTCTGTTTCCAGTGTTTTGAGACAATGCTACACACATATCCATAGTGGCTAGCTCAGTTTCTACTTCCAGCAACAACGAAACTGTCTGCTTGATGACAGACATCCTGACTAGGGTGAGATAGACTTTCAAGACAGTTTTAAATTGCATTATCCTAATGCTGAATACTTTGAAAGTTTTATTGACCATTTGAACTTTTTTCCATTGGCAACTTTGTTTTATTGGTATTTACTTTTCACATTTCATTATTTATTCCAGGTATCAATCCCTTGGCTGGAATAAAGATGGTTTCATAAACTTTTTCGTCTTTGTTGTGCATTTCAGCTTTTAAATTACATTTCACAAGTTCTCTGCATCGGCTGTAGTAACAGTCCTATCGCAGAACACAGGCTTATTCTGCATGAGGCCCTGGGTTTGGCCCCAGCATCTATTTCCCATCGAGGAACCAGTTGGGCAGCATTCGCCATTCTTTATGCTAACATTCCTATGATGGGGGTTTGTTCTTTCGGGTCCCATGATGGTGCTGCCTGTGGGCATCAAAGCCCTTGTTCTGAAAACACACTTGGGAAAGGTGGGGTCTAGGCAGCAGGCTCTCCAGTTGGTCCTTCTGAAAAAGCTGTGCAGAAAACCCCAGTAGTCAACCTCTGCTTCCAGCCGCTGGCTAGAACTGGGCCACAAGGCTGCTTTTAGCTGCAGGGTAGTCTGTAGATATAAAGAATGTTAGATATAAAAGAATGTCAGACACCAATTCTGATTCTGTTAAGTAAGCAATAGAGAATAATAAGAGAATAATAGTGTCATTGGCCTGAAACTGTGTCTGACTTTAACAGATCTCTCTCTCTCTCTCTCTCTCTCTCTCTCTCTCTCTCTCTCTCTCTCTCTCTCTCTCTCTCCCCTCTCCCTCTTTTCCTCTCTCCCTCCTTCCCTCCAACCTTCCCCTTCCCCTTTACTTTTCAGTATATAGCACAGGCTGGCAGAAAAGGTTGTCAGATGTCCTGGAATGGAGTTATAAACAGTTGTGAGCTACCACGGGAGTCCCAGGAGTCAAACCTGGATCCACTGCTCTTAACCACGGAACCATCTCTCCAGCCCCCATCCGCCCATTCTTTGGACTATTTCCTGTGCTGTTGAGGTTCTATTTCTTGTCACAATCTGTCACAGAACAACCAGGGCTCCAAACATGATAGTTCTGGGATGGGAAGATGATGCTGTTAGTAAAGTACTAGTCTTGCAGCCATGATGACCTGAGTTCAACATCCAGAACCCATTTAGAAAAGCTGGGTGTCACAGTACATGTGGGGAACCCCAGTCTCAAGAGGCTTAGCAGGATCCCTGGGACCTTGGAGGCCACCGGAGTGCCTACTTTGCTAGTTTCATGTCAGTGCAACATCCTGTCTCATAACTCTGGCTTACACACACACACACACACACACACTGTACTATGACTACATCAGGCTGGGTGTAGAGATAGGGGAGACATGAGGTGGGCCCTCTATGCTAATCTTGTTGCCTGAAGGACCTAATGAGGAACAAGTCTTCATATGGCCAACAACTCCTACTTGTAAAATGCATGGCTGGTTGATTCTCCCTAACTAGTTATAACTTTGCAAAGCAGGAGAAGAGAAAGCACCAAGCTGCGCCTGGAATGTAGGATTAGTCTGGAATGCTCATGCAGGTTTTCTTTTGCTATATTCTGAGAACTCATTCTGCATTTTTATTTGTGTGGAATAAATTCTTCTCATCAAACCCCAGACTTAGTTGTATTTGTTCAAGGCTAGCTCATAAAAATGTTGGCCCTTGAACATTGCTAGCAGGCAAGGATCCGTATTTTTGGGAGATGAAACTTGAATGGTATCTAGCCCAAGGCTATATAGCATTTAAGCAGCATGGAAAAATCAGGCAAGATGGGAGTTTGTGTCGGGTCCTTTGCTGGGTCCAAGACCTCCAGGGAAGCCTGAAAGCAGTGGCACATCTCCACCTAAACAGGGCTGCCTATAAATCTCGTTCTCGTGTGTGAGTCATCAGGAGAAGAATTTGTCCATGTCTAGGAAAATGGAAAAGTCTTGACCAGTGTTTTCAGCTGAGAAGACTTCATTAGCTCTGTCTTCTTTTCTAGGTCAAACCTTTTCTCTTTATGGTTCCTCAAGAGATGTTGTAGGTATTTTTTTTCCTAATTGTTCCTCCAACTCTTGACCCATAAAATGTGGATGCTACAAAACAGACTTTACACATTATTGCTTAGGTGGTTGGGGAAAGTTGCTTTTTGGAAGGTCACAAACAGTTTTAATTCCTCCTTCTTTCTTCAATCAATTGCTCCACTTCGGGAAACAATGTTGCCCCTGTGGAGAATGTGTGTCTTAGGTGAATGAGTGTCTACGTTCTTTGCTTCATCCATCGCTGCTCCAGGGACAGACCTGATGGGGTGATGGACTAAAGGAAAAAGAGACAGATGGACACTCGAAAAGAAAGCTGGGATCATGTGGTCTGGGCTGTGGAAGTTCGGCATGTTTGTTATACAGAGTTGAACAGGGAGGTAGGGGTGTTGCAGACAGCTGAACAAGAAGGTGGGGCTATTGCATACAGATAAATGAAGAGGCAGAGTTTATAGCATGCAGCTGGGTCAAGGGAGCAGGCTTAGCTAACCATGGTAGAGCTGTGTGTAGGGATCAGTCTTCAGCTGGAAAACACCCTGGGGTCGGGGGCACCTATGGGGAACATTTCGCCACACACTGTCAACATTCCCTCCAGGATTCAAGAGAATGGCTTTCCTCTAAGGCCTGGGGCCTTTGACAGAGCCATGTTCATAGCAATAATACACATTTACTCAGGACCTCGCACACGCAGGGCTTTCTCTGCTCCCTGTGCTCTTTACAATGACATGGTGGCAGCCTCTGCTCATCTCCAACTCCATCTTAACTAGGAAGTGCTTTTCCTCCCAACTTCCTACCCACCCAAGGGGTGGATGACCTTGGAATTTGAGTCACCTGGTCAAGGGAACAGTGTAGTATGGTCTTCCTTCACATATTACCTCCTCCCTTGAGTCATGGCAGAGAGTAGATAGTCAGATGCTAGGTAGCCATCTTCTCTGAGTGTTCAGACTCTGCTAGACATTGCCTTGGTGTGTCATAACTGTAAATTTGCTCATTAGGATACACCTACCTACTCCTCTTCTATCTCAAACTGCTCCGGTTACTAGCAAGCTTATGGCCCCAACTCCCATTTGCTGTATGTACCCTGCATCTGGAGCCCGTGACATAATCCACAGTTCTCCAGTGTCCGGGCATACTGTGCCATTTGCATTCAGGGTTCTTCCTGTTGCTTCACAGCTTAGGTCTGAGTTTTCAAACCTGAGCAAATGTCACCACTGAGAAACGAGATTTTGCTCCTTTCATGTGTTGACACTGTCTTCCCTGGATTTCTTGGCATTGTCTAGCATGTTTACGCTGTGTTCTAGTGCTGTGTCTTGGGCTTGCAAATGAATTACTTTGTCTTTGCTTCTTATATATGATTTTAACTAAGATATTGGCAAGGTCAGAATAGTTTGCCTGGGAAGAGTTGCCTTCCCCCAGTATACCTCACGTCTGTGTCTGCAGGAAGAGCTACTACCTCCAACCCCTCCTCTCTGAGGGGCAGCTGCCTGACCCTCACATACCTGACACCATGTATTTAACTTGGCTCCAAATGCCTCCCTTCAAACACATACTTAATGAGGACAGGGAAACCATTATAAGTGCATTTTTGGTGGGGTTTTTGTTTGTTTTTTGGCTTTTCGACACAGGGTTTTACTGTAGCTATGGAGCCTGTCCTGAAACTAGCTCTTGTAGACCAGGCTGGTCTCGAACTCACAGAGATCCAACAGCTTCTGCCTCCAGAGTGCTGGAATTAAAGGTGTGCACCAACACCACCTGGCTATGAGTGAGTTTTTAAAAGTGTGCAGAGTGAGGGCACATTTGCCATGAATTCATCGCAACGGGGTACATCACACTATTTAGGCTCCTGGGATGCCCCAGAGACCTAGTTGCTTCAAAAAAAACCAATAAACAGCCAGGCTGTTTATTGACATGGTTCTGCCTCTCATCTACCTTTTGCTGTGGCCCTGGGTGGTCAGAAAGACCACTTTGCTTTTATTCTTAGATGATGGCAATTTAAAGTTCATTCAGGGTAAAGATCTTCACCTGTAAGAATCAAACAGTTAGAGAAAAGGGACCTCAAGAATTGTGCCAAGACAGAAAAGGACACATGCGTTAGAGCAGTGGCTCTCAGCCTTCCTAATGCTGTGACCCTTTAATACAGCTCCTCATGTTGTGGTGACCTCCCCCCGACCATAAAATTATTTTCGTTGTTACTTCATAATTATAATATTCTTATGGATTATAATGTAAATATCTATGTTTTCTGATGGTCGTAGGCTCTTCCTATGAAAGAGTCATTTCACCCCCAAATAGATGACCACAGGTTGAGAACTGGTGGGTTAGATTATAAAGAAGACAGGATTTCTGGTTCTGTCTTGTTTTGTTTGTTTCAAACTGTTTCACAATTGTTTAAACCCGTACAAACATCTAAAAACAGTACAACAAACAAGCAAAAAAAAAGGAAACAAAAACAAACATAGCATACCACAGAATAGCCTGTGGGTCACATCTTGTCTGTTTTGTAAATAAAGATTTATTGGCACACAGCCACACTCACTTGTTTGTTGTCTTTGTGCTGCAAGGCGAAATCCAGTAGTTGGAGCATATGGTCATAGATGGCCATAGTGCCTAAGATCTTCAATAAGCAGTGCACAACTTCTGTCTCAGATCGGTACGGACACAGCCGTGTCTTCCCAACTCAAGAGCAGGAGCGGAACATGGGACTTCCTCTCAAAAGCACCCTTGCTTGTTCTCCCAAGCATGCTGTCTTAATTTTCTTTCTGTTGCTGTGATTAAACACTTCAACACAAAGCAAGTTGGGGAGAGGGAGTAGGGAGAGTTTGCTTGGCTTACATGCCTATCACTGAGGGAAGTCAGGGCAGGAACCTGGAGGCAGGACCTGAACACAGGCCATGATGGAACATTGCTCACTGACCTGTTCTCCGTCATTCATTCAGCCTGCCTTTTTACAGACTTCAGAAGCCCAGGGATGGCATTGCTTACATTGGACTGGGCCTCCCACATCAATCCTTAATCAAGAAATGCCCTCCAGACTCACCTAGAGGCAATCTGACGTGAGCATTTTTCAATCAAGGTTCCCTCTTCCCAGATGTCTCTAGCCTGTTTCAGGTTAACAGAAAAACTAACCAGAACATCTGCCATCATTTTTCTGGACCAAAAACATTTGGTCCAAACTAGACTGGTGATGGAAAATAGAGCCCGGAGTCCTGGCACTGTGAGCACTCAGTATGAGTGTTCCCTCTTTGAACCATATGACTCCATTTCTCCATATGTATATGGGGCGATGATCATACTCAGCTCATTGATATAAAGTGAGAATTAAATAAATCCACGCACAGAAAGTGTCAAGAGCAATGGCCTTATTCCTTCTCCCTGGATTGGGGCCATTCCTCCGTACGAAGCATATATGAACCGGAAAAGGAGCAGGAATACAGGAGAGAGAAGATCCATCTTTCAACTTAGCAATACCTAAGTATTCGTCGAGTCAACTCTCTGATGCACTTGGAATCAGGAGTGTTGGGGATCATTTCCGATCTTGCAATATTAGTATATAGATATCTGGGGATACCACATCTTGGGAACAGTACTTGACTCTAAATATACCTCATACACATAGATAGAGGTTTTGTCTTTTGTTTTCTGGTGATTAAATCTAGGGCTTCACACATACGAGGCCAGCACTCTACCCTCTGCCCTCTCCTTAGGTTTTCTTTTCTTTTGAGGCAAGGCCTTGCTAAGTTGCCCAGGCTGGCCCTAAACTCACTATGAAGCTCAAGCTGGCTTTGAACTTGCACTCTTCCTGACTCATGCCCCTGGGTGACTGAGATAATAGAGGTTTGTATTACCAAACCCAACAACTGGAGATAATTTTATCGAGCAATTTAATACTTTTGTGCACGGAACTAAATTTCATGTTTTGGAATATTCTACTCTTTCTGATGTCATGCCAGTACTCAAAAGAAATTTCAGATGTTGGGGTATTTCAGGTCTCAGACTCTTAGACTAGGGATGCACAGACTATACCCGTCTCTTATTCGGTGTCCCTGTAAGTCATGACAACCCACACACTGGGTGTCTGGATGCTGCCCGTAAAATCCAAACCACCGCACTGGTTCTCAATGTTCCTAATGCTGTGTGACCCTTTAATACAGTTTCTCATGTTGCAGTGACCCCCCCCAACCATAAATTTATTTCATTGTTATTTCATAGCTGTAATTTTGCTACTTTTATGAACCATAATGTCAATATCTGATATGCAGAATATCTGATACACATCTCCCAAAGGAGTTTCAACCCACGGGTTGAGAACTGCGGCACCAGACAGTGACAGCGCTTGCCTTGCTAGAACTTTCTGGACTCCCTGTCTTCTGTCTGGGTATTTCAGCTCTCTCTCACCCTTCAGTGGGCTAATTGTCCCTGGAATAGAGTCACCCACCGGCTCAACACCCTGCTCTTCTCAAATGGCATACTAAATGAGCGAGCAACTCTCTGCATATACTTAGTTAAGCGCTCCAAAGCCAGACACACAAGGTTAAAAAAGGCCGAGCCCAATGTGAAAACAGGAAAATTAATCTGCCCATTGCCCAAAGCTAGTCCAACAAGAACAGGAGTAGTTTGCCCCCAAGCATCCAACACTGTGTTGTCCCTAGACAAGTCTGCCGAATCAATTAGCCTAATTAAATGAGGTGGAAAATTACTCCTACAAATAAGTTGCCATGAAAGGCGTCTTAATTTGGCCTAAGGGAAAGCAAACAGCTCTCGGCTCCTCTCGCCAGAGTCTATGAATGGGGATAATTGGCAATTTATGTGTGTGTGTTTTAAGGTCTTGGTACAAGTGTGTTTTTGTTGACAAGCAGTGGGGCTTTCTGCCGCATTTCTAATTAAGGGACAGAAGAACTGTGTGTGTTGGCAAACGTGTCACAAGTTGGCTGCAAGCATGGGGGCCTGCGACCCCATCCCACCCTCTGGCCAAGAGGAAGAACCTACAGGGGCCACACCCTCCAAATATCAGTCCCAACAGCCCACAACCTGTGTCTCTTTCCTGAGAGAGATTTCCCCAGCCAAGAGGACTCCAGAGTGGCCTGGAAAGACAGATAATGAACTTTTTAAAAAATGCATGGAAGTCAGGCAGTGGTGGGGCACTCCTTTAATCCCAGCACTCAGGAGGCAGAGGCAGGTGGATCTCCATGAGTTTGAGGCCATCCTGGTCTACAAGAGCTAGTTCCAGTACAGGCTCCAAAGCTACAGAGAAACCCTGTCCCCCAAAACAAACAAAACAAAATGCATTGGAAGTAGATGCTTTCCTATAGGAAGGTGATGGAATGTCCCCATAACACACAGTTGTGGGCTTGAGTTCTTGAGTGCTGTTAGTGACACTATTTGGGTAGGTATAGTCACTTTCTGATTCCCATGAGCCAAGAGTCATGAGTCATGACTGGCAAAGGTTTGCCATAGGTAGTGGTATTCTCGTGGTTATCAGCTACTTCAAACCCAATTCTGGCCTCTCCTTCCTGGTTGACATCCTATGTATCTCCCTACAAGTTTGAGCTCCCACAGACTGGGCTGTTCTGCTCCATCCCATCACCAAGCCTTATCAGGCAGCTGTGCTGTATCCTCTGGACCTAGAACCCACACAACTCCTTCCTTCCTTCTGCTGATGCTGTTGGTGCTTGGAAAGGTGACTGACACATTTACTAAATTTGTCAAGAAACTATGTCTGCTTGGGGGGAGGGTAGGCTCCGCCTTTCTCTGGACTGCACACCCATTCCTTACCAGCCCTATGTCTGCCTTACCATCTCCAGCACAGCCTGTAGGAGCACCTCAGGACGCATCAGTGAGGATGGCTTAGGATTCAGGAGTTTTTGTGCAATGGGACTCTGGGCTGGAGAAGAGGCCATGCAATAATTATGACCCGATTTTAAGGCCCAGAATCCATGTAAATAAAGGTGGAAGGAGAGTGCTGGCTCTACCAAGTTGTCCTGTGACTTCCACATGTATGCTGTGGCACGTATGATATACACACACAATAAAAAATTAACCCTGGTTTTCATCATTCCCTAGTATTCCTGATAAGGACATAGACTTCAAAGGGCCGTGAAGAACAAAATCCCCGCTATGCTAGGGTAATTTAAAAAAATTTAAAATAACCATGGGATGAGAACTTTTCCCTACAGGCTAGTCCTAGGTTGTCTGCTAAATCCAGACTGTATGGTGTCTTTGAAAGCAAGGAACTTCCTTCTGATGGGCAAGGCCAACATATTGTCTTAACCAGCCCTGTTTCCCCCCATTTTCCTGCTTGGTGCCCTCCTATACACCCCAGCCAGCCCTTAACTTTCGCTGTTTGTCATTTTCCTAATGAGCACATCTTGTCTTCATGCTGGGATCCTGGAGTCATACTCTCCTCCCTCTTGCTGGAGACAAGGGGATGACTAGCTAATGCATGAGACCTGGTTGGCTCAGTACACTTAAATGACACACATGTCTTCATATGTGGCTAAAAATCAGAAGGAAATTTATTTTAAATCAACTGTTTATATGAGCATTATTTCACCATGTATTGGTAAGGATAGCATATTCTTATCCTAATGCAATAGATATAATCATTTGTTCAACACAACACAATGCAAAGATATTTCCATTTAATATTTGCATGATGAAGAATGATTGCAAGAACATACTAAAAGTCTTGTGAGTTATGTTTTATAAATTATACTGTTAGGTCTCTGTAAGAGTAAAAACTTGCATGTGCCATAGAAACACTCCAATCCATGACACACAGTAGCCTTGAATCAGAGCACAGGTTTCAAGCCATGTTTGTTGAGATGCATGGTCAGGACATGTGCAGCACAAGCATGCTGTGTGGTGACAACCAAGGCTGCAGTGAAGTCACAAGATGCAGCTTGAGTGGACACAGACAGAAACACCTTGGATTCACCACACATTGGATTTTGCATATTTATATTTTTTCTACTCTTGTGATATTTTGTAAGCCCCACATTCAGGAATAAGACTCATTTAATTTTATTATTAGTGTGTTGGGGAGGGGTGGCCATGGTAGGGCCACCTCCATGTAAATGGAGATCTGCAATTGGATCTCTCCTTCTGCTGTGAGATCTGGGACTGGAACTCAGCTCACTAGACTTACAACAAGTCTGCGGACCCCCAGACCCTGAATTTCCTGTAAACAACTTGTTTTCCTGTATTTGCAGCTGCTCTGAGCACAAGACAGGGGAGTGGTTTCTGGTGGCTGCAGCTGAAAGATCCCAAGAGCTGGGGCGTGGCCAGAGCCCTATATAAGCTGCCCCCGAACACAATAAAGTTGGCATTCTTGGCATTCTTGTATTAAGAATGACCTGTGTCCCCATGTGCATATGTGTTTAAATCTCCAGGCCCTTGTCCGTTCTGTAGTGCATAAGTGAATAGCGCAAAGAGTGGGCGTGGCCTGTGCTTTAAAAACAAGTCCTTCACCTGCTGAGCAGTCTCAGCAGCCTGGAATCTACTGTTTCAAAAGTGTTGTGTTCAATGTCCTTTGTTTATGGCTAGAAACCAAATATGAGTGAGTACATCCCATGTTCCTCTTTTTGGGTCCGGCTTACCTCACTCAGGTTAGTGTTTTCTATTTCCATCCATTTGCATGCAAAATTCACAAAGCCTTGTTTTTTACTGCTGAGCAGTACTCTAATATGTATATATTCCATACTTTCTTCATCCATTCTTCCATTGAAGGGCATCTAGGTTGTTTCCAGGTTCTGGCTATTACAAACAATGCTGCTATGAACAGAGTCGAGCATATACTTTTGTTGTATAATAGGGCCTCTCTTGGGTATATTCCCAAGAGTGGCATTGCTGGGTCCAGGGGTAGGTTGATCCCGAATTTCCTGAGACACCGCCACACTGCTGCCTAGGCAGTTTGGATGCTCACCTTACTAGACCTGGAAGGAGGTGGGCGGTCCTTGGACTTCCCACAGGGCAGGGAACCCTGATTGCTCTTTGGGCTGATGAGGGAGGGGGACTTGATTGGGGGAGGGAAATGGGAGGCAGTGGTGGGGAAGAGACAGAAATCTTTAATAAATAAATAAATAAATAAATAAATACTCTTCCCCAGCAAAGAGCCCCAGATTGTCTATCCAATGCCAAATGCTTGGCCTTGAACACATATACATACAAGTGGCATTATACAGACTAATCAGTTTTAATGTCTGTGTTAAGGAATACACACATAAACACAAATGTATACACACACAATAACACACATATATGTGTAACAAACAAAGAAAAAGGGCATTATAGAGGGGGATGGAGAGAAAGACAGTAATTAAAGTAACTAAATTCTAATTTCAAAAAGATACAAAAGTTTAAACATCAATATTTTTGAGCCAAGCTTGATAGCACACACTTTTAATCCAAACAACCTGGAAGCAGAGACAGGATGATCTCTGGCAGTTCAAGGCCAGCCTGTTCTTCACAGTTAGTTCCAGGACAGCCAGGGCTCTTTAGAGAGACACTGTCTGAAAATACGTAGATAAATGATAGGTGATAGGTGATAGAGAGACAGGCAGACAGACAGACAGACATAACCAAATTCTATTTAAATTCAGTGTTTAACTAAAGCCAGTTCTTTACATAAATGCTGGGCAGTCTTGAAAGGAAGCTCCTTCACCAAGTGTTACCCTTTGAATAAATGTTCATCCTTTAAATGAGGTGCTGTCCTCTTCCTAGAAAGTCTGTCATTTAATGTAGGCCATTGTTCCAATAAAAACTTGATGTCATGCGAAAAAAAAAAAGCGTTGTGTTACTTATCCAGTATGATTATTCCAGTTCCATCTACTCACCTTTGAATTTCATTCTTCTCACATGTGACTAGAATTCCATGCATACGCACCACATCCATTACCCATCCGTCAGCTGATGGACATCTAGGTGGATTCCATTTCCTGGCTTTTGTGAGTGACCACGGATGAGCAGGCGTCTCTGTAGAGAATGAAAAGTTCTTTGGGCACAGGCCCAGGAAAGGTATAACTGGGTCATACTTAGTTGTTTAGCTTTTTGAGAGTTGGCAGCTACTAGGAGAGGAAGAGTCAGTTTTCTTAGGGGATGTGGCCTCTGCTGGAAGGCCAGATTCCCATCCACACACAGGAGTCACTCAGTGGACTCCGTGGGTCAGGAAAGAAGACACAGAAGGTTGGGAGGGAGACACGAGGGGAGCTGGGGAAGAGTTGGGGGATCATAGTTAGATGTGATAAAACACATTGTGTATATGTATAAAACACTCGAATAATAAAAATAGTTCAGTGCTATGCTGCCTGGCCTGCTGTTTCCTACAGGATTTGGGGTTGGGCTGCGCAGCTCAGGAGACATCATCTTACCTTCTATTCTACCGCAAGATCACTCCATCTTCTTTATGGGACCGGCATTGTGAAACCACCTGGACAAGTCCCTTATGCCTCGCACCTCAATGTGTCTCTTAACGTTCAAGTCACTTACTGTGGGATTGGTCTGGAGACTCACTGCAATAGTTCCTGCTAACTGAAAAGACAAAATGAGAACAGACATTTGGAAAACAAGCCTTCAGTCTGGCAAGTGCCCCTTTCCCTCAAAGCCACAGGGACTTAAAGGGGGCCAGATGTTGTCATTTTCACACCACAGAAAGGTCACATAAATGGATCCATAGGACAAGCTCCATTTTTCAATTTCCTTTTCCATAACTTAAATGATGGGCACATGGCCAGGATGTGGCAGGCGCTCTGGAGACTCTACTGTGGGATCTTCAGCGAGCCCCAGAGTGACAGAGATGGCCTGGGTGGACATCTTCAGCATGGAATGGCGTCCCTCCGGGTTGTTATATGCTCTGCGTCCTAAAAAAGCCTTAGTACTGCCTTTTTTTCTTTTTAAATCTCTTTATTGATGAAATTTCAGTGTGAAACCTGAACACACAGATGAGAAATTTTTCCTTTTAAACTCAAGAGGATCACAGCAGGTCAGAACTGGTTGTTACTCTTCAAAAGGAAATATTTCTTTTATTTTTAAGTGTGTGTGTGTGCATGCGTCAATGTATGTGTTTATATGTATGTGTGTATATGTATGAGTGTGTGTGTATGTAGGTATGCATGTGTATGTGTGTATGTGTATGAGTGTGTATGTATGTAGGTATGCATGTGTATGTGTGTATATGTTTGCATGTGTATGTGTGTATGTGCATATGTGTATGAGTGTATGTATGTGTGTGTGTTTGTGTGTGTGTTCAGTGCTTTAAGAGAGGAACTGCCTGCCATTCTCTTATTTCAGGGACTTAATAGAGACCCTGAGAAATGACCATTTTCACAGAGCTGGGGGGATATCTCAGTTAGAAAAATGCCTGCTTTAGAAGCACAGGGACTCGAGTCTGAGTTTTAGAACCCACAGAAGAAGAAGAAGAAGAAGAAGAAGAAGAAGAAGAAGAAGAAGAAGAAGAAGAAGAAGAAGAAGAAGAAGAAGAAGAAGAAGAAGAAGATGATGATGAGGTTGGTGGTTTATGTTTATAGCCCCAGCTCTAGGAGACAGAGACTGGAGATCCCAGGGTTCACTAGCCAACTGGTCTAGCCTGTTTGGTGAGTCCCAGGCCAGAGAGTGACTCTGTCTCAAACAAAAAAAGGGTAGATTGTCCTGAGAAATAACACCTAGATTATTTTCTGACCTCCACACATGCACAAGCGTACATGTATTCACACAAGCACACATGTACACAAGTACACGCATGAGTAGCATTCAGGGATCCCCTTTAACTTTTGTGTCTCTGCAAAGTACACACAACTCATTGGCTTGCGTTGGAGCCAAAGGTGAAGTGACCTTGTAGAGGTCCAGCAGGTAACAGCTTCGCTCCAGCCAGATCCTCCCTTCTCTTGGGGGGAAAAAAACAATAACAACAGCAAAAATAAAACCAAAATCACGTACTTATCCTGTGGTCAGATGAGAGAGAGAGAGAGAGAGAGAGAGAGAGAGAGAGAGAGAGAGAGAGAGAGAGAGAATGCCTGTGTCTACACATGGCTACATTAAGCACTGTATCATGCATCCTTATCCACCACACTGCAGGGTTAACCACATTGCCAAAGAAGAGGTGTGTTGTAGACACCTGGGCATCTTCAGACTCCATGTGTACACAAACATACATAGGTGAGTCTTCCTCCTTCTTGCAGATTCTACCTAAACGTTTTACCAATTCTGATACAAATACTCTTTTGCACTTCTCTCCCTTCCAGATTTTCTTTAAAGTCCCAAAACAAAGATTAATTTTTAAAAGCAACTTCATTCATAGGACCTAAGACTACTGTTTCCCATTTTCCTTCTTGCCTTGACATTTCTTGGATGTTTCCTACCAGAATTCCCCAGAAATACAGCACCATCCAGGATCCATGGCCAGGCATCTCAAGTGTTCCTTCTGGGTTATGTTATAAATTTTGGCTGAGATATCAACACATGTCAGCATGTTACTTTCAGTGACATGTTTGTCTTTTCTTTGTTAGCTTTGGTTCAAGGCTGTAAATCCATTTGTGAAAGCAGAATTTCCAGACCTAAGCGAAAGTCACCCGGCATGCTTAGCAGACTCAGAGACTTCTCTAGGGCTGACTCCCTCCTTCCATCCTCCCCCTGCTAACTCACACCCCACCCTATTCCTCTTCTTAGAAGTCAAAGTAAAAAGGATGTTTGGTGATCAAAGCGAATCCAACTGGCAGGGCATGAATGAATGCAAATGAGCATGCTCTTGGGTCTTTGCTTTCTATGGTTAGATCTTGATTTGATCCAATGCCTGTTGCCTCTGAAGGAATCACAGCTATTGCTTCTGTTTTACATCTGAGCTTCAGAATTCTCTTACTGTCTTTTCACTGGTAGCTGAAGAATGTACCCCAATATTTGGGGGAAAGGCACTGTTGATCCAGTCTTGCTATCCATGCCCACATTTTAACCCTCCACCGTCAAATCTCTCTTATCCTTCTTCATTACTGAAATTATCTTTGGTCTCTGATGTAGGCCTTTGAGGCACCCTGCGAACATTCCTGCAGAGAGATCTATGAGGTCCAAAGCCATTTTTCTTTCCCTAAATGGGCTCCTTCTCTGCTCAGCTTCCTCTGGCTTTAAGTGACTTCTTCTGACTGTGCTTTCAAAGTCCATGATAGAAAAATGAAATACCACAGGGTCCAGGTTAGTTTTTACTGCCAATCCGGCATACCCTAGAATCACCTGAGGAGAGAACCTCAACTGAAAAATTACCTCAACCAGACCAACCTGTGTCTGTGAGAGATTGCCTTGATGGATGTAAGAGGCCCATTGTAGGTGGCAAGTGGACCTGGGCAATAAAAGAAGGCTAGCAGAGTCAGGGATTAAACCAAGGAGTGAGTCAGTGAGCAGCTTCTTCCTCAGCTTCTGCTTTTGGTCCAGCTCTGACTTCCCTAAATGATGGGCGGTGACCCAGAAACATAAGCTAAACAAATGCTTTGTTTTGGTCAGAGTGTTCTTAATTGCAGGAGCTAACAGAAATGAGAACACCTGGTAACACAACCCAGACAGTTTGTAGGACATTTTTTTTAAAAAGTACAGGGAATTGCATATCCCCTCAAGGGCAGGTGAAGGTGGCCAGCAGACAGCCAGGTTACAAGTAACAAAACAAATATGGCTGCATCTTCCTCAGACAAAGAAAGAGCTTCTTGGATATTTGAACAAGCAATATGCTGTGTGTGTGTGCACCTTTTGTGAATGTGCAGGTGTACGTGGGGGTACAGACTATCTTGCACAGGTGTGTGTGGAGGTGAGAGGACAACCTTAGGTATTATTCCTTATATGCCATCCATGTCTTTATGTTGCTGGGATTGTTTTATTTTTAGACATATCTGTCATTGGCCTAGAACTCACCAAGAAGGCCGAGATGGTTGACAAGAAGCTCCAGGGACCACATGTTTCTGTCTCCCCAGCATTAAGATCCCAAGTATGTACCATGAGGGCCGGAATTGTTTTAGGTGAAATCTTGGAAGCAGACTCAGATTTCAAAGCAAGCAACTTATGGAGTGAGCCATTTTCCAGCCCCTTAAACAAATGATATTAATATACAGTGTGAATACACATTCTAGGCACCACCCTAAAACCTAACTACTTTAGATGGCTTCAGAAACTCGTTCACAAAAAAATAAAGGTTTACCACAAAAGTCTAGAGTTTGGGAAGACTGAAGAAATCTGCAGGAGGAAACCATCCAGGGCAGACAAAAGAGCCTTAACTAGAGAGTAGGGCCTGGGGCTTGGGATTCTGACCAGAATTGCTTGTGTGTGACAGGAAGTAGGACTACCTTCTCCCACCATTATAGCAAAATGCCTGACAGAGCAGCTAAAGGGGTATGGATTTATTTTGCCTCATGGTTTCAGGGGATTTCAACCCAATGTCAACTAGCAGGTACAGACCCAGCAGACATTATAATGCCTTTTACTGCTGATGAAATTAAAAAGTTATGGAAAGAAAATGAACTATGGCAAAGAGCTTGTGATGATTTTTGGGATAAATTAATAGCAATTATCCCAAAAGCGATAAAATTAACCTTATAAAGAGACCTACTTGGATTCTTCCCTGAATTGTATGTGATGCACCAATACCTGGAGCCCATACATTTTATACTGATGCAAATAAATCAGGAAAGGCAGGTTACAAATTAGAAGAATTAAGTAAGGTGGAACCAAGCCCTGATAATTCTGTCCAAAAGGCAGAATTATATACTATTCTCATGGTACTAAGGGATTTTAAAGAACCGCTCAATACAGTTACTGATTTGCAATATGCAGAAAGAGTTGTCTTGCATATGGAAACCACTGAATTTATACCAGAGACAGAATTGACTTCATTATTCATTCAGGTTCAAAACATAATCAGGAATAGGCTTTGCCCATATACATAACACACATCCAATCCCATATGTGTCTGCCAGGTCCTCTTGCTCAAGGTAATGTAGAAATTGACTGATTATCGACTGGAAGTGTGCTGAAGGCCTCAGAATTTCATAAGAAACATCATGTCAATAGCAAAGGTAGAGCTTTCTATTACATGGCAACAAGCTAAGGAGATTATAAAGAGATGTCCTATTGCTCTTTCTATAACCAAATACTGTTACCTGTAGGGAGTAACCTAAAAGGTACTTTAAAAATGAAATCTGGCAGGTGGATGTGTTCCACTTTATAGAATTTGGAAAATTAAAATATGTACGCCACACCATTGACACATATTCAGGTTTTCAAGGGGGAAACTGCCGTGAGCTTAGAAAAGACTGATTCAGTAATCACACATTTATTAGAAGTTGTGGCCATTATGGGTATACCTGCACAAATAAAGACAAATAATGGTCCAGCATATGTGTCTAAGAAAATGAAACCATTTTTTTGTTTATTATAATACAAAGCATATAACAGGTATACCACACAATCCTACAGGGCAGAGGGTTATAGAAAGATCTAATCAAACTATAAAGGATATGCTAAACATAATGCTTTATTAACCTTGAATTTTCTTAGCACTGAACAACAACAGCAGAGAGAGATTGGATAATAGAAAAAAAAAACTTCTGAATTAAATCAGTTGGTGTATTTCAAGGATGTGTTGACCTCACAATGGAAACCAGGAGATGTGCTACATTAGGAAAGGGCTTTTACTCTTGTTTCCACAGGAGAAGAAAAGCTATGAGTACCATCAAAATTAATAAAGATTTAGTTTGAAAAAGAGAAACCTCTTGAGAAAGAGAAATGACAGCTCATCCATAGAGATGACAATCATCCAGGAGGTAAGAAAACCTCATAAGGGTTGGGGCAGGATTCTGTTCTGGTCTTTGCAGGAAAATATTCATCTTCAAAGAATGGAGAGACCTTGAACATCTAGATGCCTAAAGATGAAAAGATGGCTATCCAGAAAGAATTAACAAACAAAGAGAAATCTGACTTATGATGCTGTATCATCTGCTTGGTAAAATTTGCTTACCTGAACATGTATACATCTCTTCTTAAATTAAAGCTGGCTTTGGAGTTGAGCAATGGCTATCCTTCTCTAAATCCAAGCATGTTGTTAAAAGAAAAAATAAGTATTTCTAGTATGGGACAGAAAAAAAAGATAGATTTTTCAGGAAATATTTTACTTTTCTCCATGCCCATTTTGTCTATATTGTATCTTTCATTGAATATATGTCGATATGAATAACATTTAAGTTTTCCACAACGAACAGCAGAGTTTCCTGCAGTAATCTTTGAAGTTTCCAGGAAGAAGATGTGACCCCACAGCAACACCTCCCCCTGACTGATATGACATCACGATACTGATAGCACTGCTAGGACAGCTGCTGACATGGTGCACCTTCTTACAACGTTCTGGCCAGAACTCCAACCCTATCGACTACTCAGAGGCCATTCGCAATTATACAAAACAGCAATCTTGAAACTTAACCATCATTCTACTTTTACAGGATCCCATAGAAAGAACATTGCCCCCATGACAGCTGAAAGCAATTCTAGAAGACGATGTCTCCTCTCCCAACAAAGTTTGTCCTCAGGGTTAGGGACACCATTGAGGGTTGATTATTACTTGTATAGGGTTGGGAATTGGAGTGAAATTATGTAGTCCCAGAGATCTCATAAAAAAGAGGGGAAACTGAATGGGATAATAGGATAATTACTCACACTAATAATAATAGTGAGTATTAGAGTGAATACGTGTGAGTTCTTATTTATGAAAAATTTATATTGGTATAGATTTTTATATATTGTTACAAGTTCAAATTATATTTGTTATATTGAATATGCTCCTATTTCTGTTTACAATATTTATACACCTATTTTGTCGGATTGTATGTATGCATGTTTCTACCTCTGTTTAAGATAGTTTGTATATTGATACAATTTTGAGATATATTTATCATATTGCATTATACATTTGTTTCTCTGATCAAGATACTTATACATTGTTTACATTTTGAGGTCATTGTCCTCATTTACTGCACAGTTGTTTAAAGATTGTTTTATATTCTGATATGAAGTCTTAATCTTTAAGTTATATAGGTATTAAGTGATATAGGTCAATAGTCAGTTTCATGTTTATTATACTTTTAGTCAGACTAATTGGGTTCTTTAGATACATAGGGATTGTATTCTGTGTAGATAGGTAATCTTTAACCACTTCAAAAATCTGTAGTACATGGCATTTTGATAACTTTTGATGTGTGACATCATTGATCCTGGCAGTACCGATCTATTCCTGAGAGAGTGTTGAGCACTGAAGACACTCCACTTGGAGTTTGTTTTCTTCTTGGAACAACTTGGCTTTGGGCAGGGAACTGCCCATGCCTCAGCCACTGACAAAGTGCATGATGTCCTGACTGTACAAGCAGGATACAAGAAAAATTCTGCCAAACCTTGCCAAGACAGGGTAAGATGGTTCTTAAATTTTTTCTGCCTCTGAAAATGGTCTGTCAGTTACTCTAGCCAAAGTTGGTTGCTTTAACATTTCAAATGAGACTTTGGGTTATTGCTTAGGTAGCCAGTTGTCTCTGTCATCTACTGCACATTTTGGAAGGTGCTTGATTGGATTTCCTTCCTACTCAAGTAATACTATCTTCCTTCTAAGGCCTTCCATGGGTTTGAAGATTAGATACTCATAGTTACCATCCTCTTATGATCTAGCCAAGCCATTTCCAATACAAAATTTATACTACTTCAGATAGAATGCTTATTAAAACCATTTAGCGTATATAGTTTTGTATTGGGTTTGGAATTTTCTTATTTAAACAAAATGGGGGAGGTATTGTGGGAGCTCCTTCAGCCAATAGCCTTTAAGATACCAGCTCACTTGGGCATGGTCTCTTATACTATAACTGCCAAGGTAAAGTGCTCACTCTCTCACTTCTGGCTGCTGGATTCAGTTCCTGTTCCCCATTTGTATAGAGGACTGTGACCTATGACTGTAATCTGTGAGTCTACCTATCAATAAATAACCATTTATTATATGCAATTCTGAGCTAGTGTGGGATTATTTTGTGACTTCCATCTTCACCCAGGACTCTAAACTAAGATGTAATCCTCCTATCTCAAAGGTTCCATAACCTCCCAACACAGTGCCACCCACCGGGAACTCAGTTTTCACACACATGAGCCTATGAGGGACATTCAGACACAAACCATACTATATCGATTTCAGCTTAATCGTCTGTTACTTATGGGCTCTAAACATTTTTTTCAACAAGCAATCCATATTAAATTGAGCAAATACTCGTATTCTCCTAAGGCAACTACTTTGAAGGAATAAATATATGCCTTTATTTGAATATACAAGTTCTGGTGTTTGTTAAAAGTTTTCATTGCTTTATAGCCACACCTCGTATTCCCGTGCTTCTGTTAGAAACCTTTTATGACTCTGTCATTCATAAATTTGTCCAAACTCTTTTTAAATCAATTTACATTTCCTGTCTGTACAACCTCTCAGAGTAATGAGTTCCATAACTTTATTACATGCTAGGGGAAGTATTATTTATTTTCTTGTTTTCCCCAGCTTTGCCTCAAGCTCACAAACTGCTGGGCTTCCTAAGAATTTCAGAATTTCATGCACAAGTCCAGCAAGGCTTTGATTTACAAACTGGACTTAAAATAATTTTTAAAAGGTGCTTCCTAAAACAGAAATGGCCCCACACCTTCCTCTAATAACATTCTCCAATAAGTCCTTTATCAAGTAAATGGGGTCCCTGGTGGTTTAGGGATGTTTTTGGCTCCAAATTACCACACACCAAATGAGTCTGGATGTCTATAGTGCAGGTATAAGGGGATAAACTGTGACTCCAGGTCTGCCACTGACTGTGAGGTCCCTCTGAGTCTCATTTCCTCACCTGGAAATTGGAAGGCAGTACCCACCTCAGAGGCTGCAGTTCCATGGAAGTTTCCCAAGGTGCCTAACACAGTACCAGGTCCACTGTAAATATCTCCACAAATCTAACAGCTGCGAGTGATATTTAATGAACTCAGGGTACCATATGGCCTCTGATGCTCAGGATATTCAGGAGTTGATGCTCTTATTGTAGACAATGTCTGCTTAAATGGTTGACAAAGAAAACCTAAGGTCTGAAGCATGAGAGGATGGAGAGATAGGTTTTGTGTGTGTGTGTGTGTGTGTGTGTGCATGTATATAGGCACGATATGTATGTGTGTGCTTGTGTATGTATGCATCTGTGTGTATATGTATATATGTGTATTGTGTATGTGTCTGTGTCTGTACATATATATGTGTCTATATATCTGTGCATGTGATGTGTATGTATGTGTATCTGTGTGTGGGGGTGTTAAACTGTAGCAAAGGTGGTTAGAGGTTAAGAGATGGTTGGCAGCATATCCATATGAAATCTGCTCTCAGCTTGAACTAAATGGCACCAGGCATGGACAATAAATATTTACAAAGTGCTAGAGGAGACTTGGAAGCAAAAGAAAGAAGGGAAGCCAATATGCTCTTTCCAGAGCATTGGGCTATGGATCTTGGGAAGCAGACATTCAGTTTCAAGTTCTTATTAACCAACTATGTGACCCGACACGTTGGCGAAAGCCCGTTTCCAAGTTTAGGTTTCCTCGAATATGGCATGGAATCAGTCTCGTTCGCTGTTTAAAAGCCATGCTTTTTGGAACCTGTCTTAGGGAGGAAGAGAAAAGATGTAAGAAACAAGTACTAGATGTGCCCTTGTCGTTAATTCCACCTAAGTAGTCATGCTTGTTAAGGTCCTAGAACTGGCTCATAAAAGAAAATTATTCATAAGAAACCTAAATCATCTAGTGGATAGTGAAAAGTGAAGGCAGTCAAAGCTGAATGAGGAAAAAGCAGTCATCTCTCCTATTTAAGAATCATTCTGGGGACGTCATCATTGAGCCAAATATCTGTCAGGAGCTAGTTCTCTCTCTCTCTCTCTCTCTTTCTCTCTCTCTCTCTCTCTCTCTCTCTCGCTCTCTCTCTCTCTCTCTCTCTCTCTCTCTCTCTGTCCCCTCTGTGTGTCTTTCATATGCTTAAATCCATTAGATGTACAAATTAATGTCACTACAATGAAGTCCCATGTAAGATTTAAATTTTTTTTTAAATGGCTTGCCCAGCTATAAAGAAAAATAATGGATACCAGTAAGCCAGAGTAAGGGCTGCCTTCCCCATAACAAATGTAGATTTGTACCAGAAAAACACAAGCTTTGGAATCAGAGTCCTATTAGAAGGATTTGGAAAGAATCCATTCGGATAAGAGGAAATTGGTACCATGCATTTATGCACCTCATCAGACAGCCAACAGGTATGGGAAATAGAAGCCAATTAAGCTAGCTAGATGTAAATATTTCTTCCTGGATGTTGGAAGTCTAACAACAACCACAGAAAGAAACTCTTGGCATCTAGAAGATTCATAATCAACTGGCATCTGACAACCAACCAGTTACAGAAGAGGAATGCGGGACACCCTGTAGGCTATTCCCTGAAGACACAGTCCCAAAGTGCAACCAGGTCCAGGAAGGCCAATAAAGTTCCAGGCACATCATCAGCACGATTGCTTTTGTGTTCTGAAATTCCAGACACTTGATCCATCACCTCCGTGAAGGCAGGGCCCAATCCAGCTGGGCTGATTTGCATTGTTCTCATTCTCCGGTCCCCGACAGATGGAATGAGCTGTGCAAGGCAACCCAGAAAATGAAGAAGGGAAACGATGAAAAATCAACAGAGAAGGGGAGTGAAACAGAGAAAAATGAAGGCTAAAGTTGAGCATCCCAAAGAAGAATAGTGAGGTAACTAAGGGGACGGAAGTTTTCTAAATTAGGAACGTGTGGAAAGGACATGGCCAATATCTATGAACCAGCCTCAAAGTCACAAAGGAAAAAGTAAGGACGCTAAGGACAGTTGGTTACTCTTGCCTCTTTCCCACATTTGGGAACTTAAGAAAATAGTTTAGGAACTAACAAAAAGTCATATTCTATGAAATTAAGTCATATAAATTTAAATGGTATATAACAGGTATAATTATCTATAGGGAATGTATGTATTCTATCAAAAAAATGGGACATTGCAGCTGGAGAGATGGCTCAGAATTTAAGAGCACTGGTTGCTCTTACAGAGGACCAGGGTTCGATTCTCAGTACCCATTCAGTGGTTCACCACATCTGTAACTCCAGTTCCAGGGCTCCAATGCCTTCTTCTAGCCTCCTCGGGCATCAGGCACACATTTGGCAAACATATACACATGCAGACAAGATGCCAACACACATTAAAAACAATTGGACGGAGTGAATTAGACTTACTTCAAGGAAAACAGCTCTTTAGATACCTTTGACCAAAAAAACTCCAATTTCTTGGGGCAGGAGGAAATCTATATTCTTAAACCAGAGGTTCTTTCTAAGGAGCACAGCTCAAGCAGCGTTTTTCCCTTAATATGACATTGCCTGGAGGCCAGAACCACATCTTGTGCTGGGCTTCCATTCATCGATGCTCCTACTGGTGTACCATTCTGTAGTTATGAACATTTACTAGTCGGATCTCATTGTGTTGACTCATTGGAAAGGCTGGTAAATATGTTCTCACTCTAAGCCTACTTGAAACTTTCATTGCTCTGAGCAGACACCTTAGGTTAGTCCCTAAAAGCCATTCCATCTTTTTGTCATCTGGAAAATGTTCTTTCTATAAAACGAAACACAAAAGACCTTGAAAGATTTAACCCATTTGCTTTCCCAAGTTTTTTATTTAATAAACCTTTTAGAAAGGCTTGCAATTTGACTACCAATAGGATACAGTCTTCACGTTTATGATCCCAGGAAAGAGTCAGGGCTAATGAGCTTCAAATACAAATCCCAGGGTTTGAAGATCCAAATGAAACATCAGCTACCCAACAACCACCACCAGAGCATGAAAATGCCTAATAAAACCGAAACTGCATGCCAATTAAAAAGATACTTGGAAAAATGTTGACATTTTTTAAAGTTTCATTTAAACTCATCTGATTCTGTGGTGTCCAGAGTATCAAACCACACAGCCATGTGTGAGACTGCCCTCCAAGAAGAATTATTCCTTCTGAGATCTGAATGTTTGTTCCCTATGCTCCCGCTGGAAGAACTTTACAGTGGGACGCTTCAGCCCATGTTCCTTAAAAACGGCTCATGGAGAACAAACACAGGAGCCTGGGGCAAAGCAATGAGCTATATGAGCTGACAGTGGAAGTGGACTGTGGCAACATTCTAGAGGTCTTGCTAGAGAAGCCAAAGAGATGTGGCACATTCCAGACAACTCCAACACCAAAAGAAAACAGCTGATTCCACAGCTTTCCAGAATTCAATACCCTTGCCAGCCACAGAGCTGGCATAGGGGAATAACAAGGTAATAAGTGACCTTCCAATGGGCTGTGGAAAGAAAGAAAGAAAGAAAGAAAGAAAGAAAGAAAGAAAGAAAGAAAGAAAGAAAGAAAGAGAGAAAAGAGAGAAACAAAGAAATCAGGCATATCCCTTAACTAAGAGGCTAATGGACTCAAGTGGCCACAGCTCTTGGCATGCTGTAGAAGCTGTCCGAGTGTAGCGTTTGTTAATACAAGAAAACCAATGCATTTGTGGCACAGAGCCCATGTGAAATAGGAGCTCATGAAAAGCATTTTGAGCATTCTTATCTACAAGACTTTCTCCATTCATGGAAATGAGGGGCTTGAGCAATGACTGTGCTGTCATGAGACTAATACAGGCCTCGCTCACCTGCGGCCAGTGTCAGAACAATGACTGTGCTGTCATGAGACTAATGAAGAAAGGCCTTGCTCACTCGCAGCCAATGTCAGAGGAACTGAAAGCACGCTTTGCCATTTGGCTAAAGTGGTCCTAAAACACAGAGTCTGTGATCTGTGCTCACATGAGTATCCGAGGCATGAGAAAAATTAGGCATGTGCCTGAAATTAAGTATGTGCCTAAGAGAGGCCATTGACTCATGCATGATATTCTCAAAGAACAAATAAAGACAGGATGGGTCATAGGCGATAAATTAGAATACGGACTAGACAGGGCAGAGAAGATAGCACATCACTGGGAAGGGCTTTGACTAGACAGAAGAGGTGAGCAGACAGGAAACCAGACTCCTAGCAAGCTGGACGAGTGAATGTAGACACCTACATCTGAAGAGAGCAGCTTGGGCAGCTAGCATGGAGACTCACTTTTAGGAAACAGGAAGATGTTTTGCAATGACTGGAAAGTCTGCTGGCCAAACTAAGCAGCCTAAATAACAACTTGAACCTATGAATGATAGGAACCCAGAAAGACAAGCTCGCAGCCATGAGCAATTCTCTAAGATAGTGTTCATTCCTGTCTATGGTGGTTCTTGGCTCATGGTAGTTGTCAAAACTCTCCTCAGGAGGATCCGTATTACATTCAATGCTGCTGGACCTTCTGCATGTGTGTGTGGGGGATATGTTCATGTGTGTTCACCTGCACATGAGATGTGTGCACGTATGTCCGTGTCCATGCCAGAGGTCAACTCCTGTGTCATTGTCTACATTATTTCTTGAGACAAAGTCACTGACTCTTGAATTCACCAGTTCAACTAGGCTGGCTGCCCAGTAAAATCTAGAGATCCACTTGTCTCTACCCCTCCAGCTCCACGGTAGGCATATACACTACCACGTTCAGCTTTTATACGAAGTCTGAAAATTAAGGCCAGGTTTTCATGCTTACATGGTGTCATAGCTAGCATCACACACCCTAGAGTCATCTGGTGGAAGTCAACTGAAGAGTTTCCTCCACTGGATTGCTCGTGCTCATGTCTCTAAGGCTCTTTCTCAATTGAGTATTGACAACTACGAGGCCCCAGTCCTCTGCATGCGTGCCATTCCTGGCCAGGAGGTCCTCAAGCGTTGAAGGAAAGAAGTTCCCCCATAGGCCCTGATTCAGTTCCTGCCTCCAGGTTCCTGACTGGTCCTGCCTTGGCTTCTCTCAACAATGGACTCACAGTTGTAAGAGGAAATCAACCCTTTTCTCCCCATGGTGTTTTGGTCAGATTGGATCATCTCAGAAAGATGCAGACCAGGACACATGGCAAGCTCTCAGCAGCTCAGTCACTCCTCAGCCCTTGTTGGATCTTTTCCTTCATTGTGGGTACCTGGGATCTTTGAATCAGAAGTGCTGGAGAAGTTATCATACTCTCTTTAATAATCAGAGAAGAATGTTTTTACAAACAAGATTCTCAAGAGGAAAGTACCCCTCGGGCTAGCACTTGGGGAACTCAGAAAATGCTGGTAATAAAATGGGCCCAACTATTTCTTCTACTAATCTGGGTGGGTTTTGCTTACATATTTGGGTGGTATTTATTCCTAAGAAGACCCTGTCTTACTTTAAGCTAACTTCTGTCTATTTTAAGCACGCCTCGGCTTTATTTCTGTCTTCCCACAAATCATAAGATAGATGTCCCCATGTCTTTCCATGCTACTGCATTTCTGACTACATGGCCATACTTGTTAGGTCTTTCCTTATCCTAATCAGCATCTCCATTCTCTTCACAGAGAGCTGCATGAAGCCAGCCAGCTGCTGTGGGTGATGCCACATGCCCTGTGTGTTTGCCAATTCCCTGAGAAAGCTGGGCTTCAGAATGCATCTGTTGATACACTCTTTTGAAAAGGAAGGACACAAATCCCTGAACCCTTAAATGTCTGTGTACCCAAAAATGCTACTCTATTGAGTATACTACGGTTCCACTGCTGCCAAGGTCCCATGGCCTCTTTCCAGGGAGCCTGATCACTTCCTCCGTACAGGTCCACTAGAGCTTCTGCTGAATGTTCTTCCATCCCACACATCTTCAAGTCCCAGGGACTGTCCCGGGAAGGAGGTTTGTCACTATTTGCTGACAGCCTTTCTGCTCGCCTCTCTGCAGACTCTAAATCACAGCCATTGCATTTATACCCACTTCCTCCAGCTTGGTCCCCAGTGCTGCAGCTGGATCCTCATCCTCTAGACCATAATCCTGCAAATCCTCAGAAACCTTCATTAAATCACACTTCCCCCAACATCGCCACTCCCGTAAGCTTCAGGGAATGTTCAGCTGTAAAGGAACCCTTCATCCCTCAAAAGCAGGAGGTCATAGCATTAGGACATATCTTAGTGTGCTATGCTTACCATGGTAATATAAATATGGATTCTGAAACTTTCAATACATGGTAATGTTTTGTTTAGTTACATACGTACATGACCATGTAGACACATCAATTTTCTTTATGAACTGAGATGGAATGTGAGTGTCTTTACTATTATAGGTTGTGGTAGAAAAAATGGTAAAGACAATTTTTTTTTCTTAATCCAAAGTTGTGACTGTCTCATGAGCACAAGGTAGAGGAGCACTAGGGATGGGCAGACACCACATCTTGCTCCTTATGGTAGCTCTATATCTAGCCCAGAATCTGCATAAAGTAGGTATTTAATAAATATTTGCTAAATTAATGAGTATCAGCCATGCTGGATAACCTCTGAAGGTCAGTCCCTTCTTGAACCTAATGCTTCCTAGCGAGCATTATGTCTCTTTAACCCCTATCCTAAAAATCCAAAACCATCTCTGGGTCCAAGAAAACGCTTTCTCAATGGCCAAGATTAGCTCTGATAAAAATCGCTTCCCTCAAAATTCGCACTGTACAAATACCCACCTCTGGGAAGGAAGCGGGAGGGTAGGCTGGTGCGGAAAGCGGGCTGGGAGAAGAACGAAGCTGTCCCTGCTCAGTGTGTGTCAGCTGTGGTTTGTGCGAGATTTATGTGAGCTCCATATGGCATACTTGTGTTTACAGTGAGCTTATGGGGGTTTTTCCTCAAGGTAGGGAAAGGGGATCGGGTTAAACAAATTATTTAGCTTTTCCAGACCCAAACCGGCGACAGGAGAAGGACGGCTGAGGAATGTCCTTCCCAATTGCAGCCCCGATCCTGCCCACTTTGATCCCTTCCTGCACAGTATCCTTTGCAATCAGACGTGTGTCTCCCATCAGGAAGACAGAAGAAGACCCCCGGATGCTACCTGAGAACCTCTAAAAGTCCAAATTGCTTCCTGTAGGCAATTGCTTCTGGTTTCTGGTGTGGAAGTGATTGCCAGCTCTGAGGCAGTAAGCAGCTAGTTTGACTGGAATGGTAAGTCCTGCCTTCTGGATGGGAAATGGGAGGCAAACACACAATTTGTTTGCTTGGGTCTGGAATCCCATTATCTTTGTTGCTGTCATTCAGCATCTTTCTGAGGCGGTTCCTCACAGAGCTCTCTGCAGCCCACCCAGGTGGGAGGGCAAAACCCAGGTTTCCATTAAACAGCACACAGAATCCTCCCCAGGCTGAGTCTGCACAGCGCCAGAGATGGAGTTTAAATTAACATTTTACTGAATGGATTCAATGAATTGCACATTACCCCGGCATATTTGACTTTGGTATGAAAACAAATTAATTTTAACGACAGCTTGGGGAATGTGGATCAAATTTTTGCTTCGTTTTTATGGTTGGGTTTTTTTTTCCCTTCTATCCATCTACAGTCATTACCAGCTTCTCCGGAGTCTCTAAAGATATTTTTAGGAATTGTACTAACAGGATGTATGTAATTTATTGGCACAACTCTTCCATCAACCCGTCAATCAGTTCTGATTCCAAATTAAATGGGCCCAGCCCAGATCTGGGATACATTCGCCTTGGATGACTGTGGATCATTTATTTCCCACATGATAGATTGACAGGAACGTGCTTTGCATGTGAGAAATGAAATCCCACAGGGCACTGAGCTCCCTGATGTCTCCAGAGCTTCGTTTTTCCATGTAGCCCCCATGTTAATGTTTCCTCCCTCCTCCTTGAAGGTCTTCAGAGGACCCAAAAGCAGACGAGAAAGTGCCCAGCCGCCGGCTCCCTTACCTGAAGTTGTATTCGTCTATAAGCCCAGTGACTAGGAAAGAAAGAACCTCATTCACAACTGGCATTTTCTAGAACCCTGGGAAGCCCAACAAGGGAAGGAGAAGGGGTGTTGCGACTACATTTTGTGACCTGGAGTCACCTGGAACAGGCGACACAGCCTACGCTGGTTAGCTCATCCAATCACCATGCACTTTAAATCTTGACTGGAAATGGTTTCTGCTCTCTATGAGTTTCCTGAGATTCACATGACTCAGCCCCGCAACTTGTGCCCACATCCCGGTTCTTTTAGTCGGGACTCTAGCAGAGAAGCCTGACCTCTACCTGTGATAGAGAAAGTAGACCCTGTGGGATTAGGCCTTCTCCCATCATGTAAGGGTCGTAGGTTGAACAGGCCGTTGAAGAGAGGAGGATTGGACACAGAGGTCGTAGACAAGCAGAAATATGTACCTCTCTCTACCTCCGATCTGAAGACCTGGGTGTTAGTGGGGTGAATCATCCACTCACAGAGGGCCTATGCTTTAGAGAATGGGCCGTTTACTGGATCTATGGAAGCTGCAGACTGGCTAGTGGGAGGAGTCAACAGATTGACAGCAATGAGTCTTAGCGCCAACAGCACCTACCGACTTTGTTACAAAGGTTGGCACGACTGCACACGGCCTGTGTGCCCATGGCAGTTCTAATATTATTTTTTAAAAAAAAGATTTATTTTTAAATTGTCCAGGGGCATTTCCCATGGGGGTGAGAGGTACTGAATGTCCTGTAGCTGGAGTGACAGGCAGCCGTGAGTCACCGGGCCTGGGTGCTAGAAACTGAACCTGGGTCCTCTGGAAAAGCAGCAGGTGCCCTAAACCACTGAGCCATCGTCTCTCCAGCCCCTCTTATGTCACTGCTATTGCTACTGACATTTAAGCTATTTAAAGAAAGAGAATTTGTTCATTTGTGTTCTAGTTTCTATTTGCTTCTGGGATAAACACCATGACCAAAAACAGCTTGGAGAGGAGAAGGTTTATTTGGCTTATCGGTTACAGTCAATCAATGGAATCCAGGATGGGAGCTCAAGGCCAGAACCTGGAGGCAGGAGCTGAAGCAGAGACCATGGAAGAGCACTGCTTACTGGCTTGCTACTTATGGCCTGCCCATTCTACTTATTTTAAAACCCAGGACCACCAGGGGTGGTACTACTCACAGTGGGCTGGGTCCTCCCACATCCATCATTAGCCAAGAAAATGCCTCCATACACTTGCCCACAGGCTGTTATGATGAAGGCAATTCTTCTATTGAGACTTTCTCTTTCTGGTGATTCTAGCTTGTGTCAAGCTGAAAATAACCAACTGACACAATCTTTATCATCATCAATCATTTATTATTATTGTTATTAATTGTGTGTGTGATGTGTGTGTTCAAGTGCCTTTGGAGGCCGAGAGAGGGCATCAGATCCCCTGGGGCTGGACTTACAGGCAGTTGTGAGTCACTGAAATGGGTGCTGGGAGTGGAACTTGGGTCCCCTGGAAGAACAGCAGGCTCTCTTAACTGCCCAGCCATCCATCCAGTCCCATATGTGACTTAAGTATGGCTGTGATTGATTGACAAATGACATGTCCATGTAATGAGCACCCTCTTAAGATACAATGACCTTCCATTATTCTAGAGACTCCACTCCCAGCTTACACTTCTCTCTCTTCACCACAGAAACAAGCTCTATTCTGATTTTTTTCCCCTTGCAGGTAAGATTAATATTAAGTTAGTCCTAGTCGGAGGTGGCTGCTCAAGCTCTGTATCCATGGAGACTGACCAGTGGAGCCCTCTATGGCTTGCTTTCTTTCACTTAAGGCAGTGTTTGTAAGATAGTCCATGCTCCAGCATCATCGGGTTATCTGATTTTACTGAAGAATATTGTCCCACTCTGTCAACACGCTATAGCTGATCCCTTTATGTGCTAATGGGCTCCCTAAGGCCCTCTTTTCACTAGGGGACTATTACCAACACAGCTGTGAGTGTTCTTGTTTGGGAGAAAATATTTCACTTATTTCTTTCTTTAAAAAGAGGCTAATTGTGTGTGTGTGTGTGTGTGTGTGTGTGTGTGTGTGTGTACCCACAGAGGTCAGAAGAGGGCACCAGATCCCCTGAAGCTGGAGCTGCAGGAGGTTGTGAGCTGCTGGATGAGGGAGCTGGGAATGGAACTGGGCTCAGATTTCCCAGTAAGCTCAGCAGGCTCTCTGAGCTGTGAGGATCTCTCCAGTCCCTCCCTCAAACAGGACTGTGGGGTCACAGAGCAAATGTGTGTTCAGTGCTTATCAATTGTTGGACTACTTTATACAAGTGTTGGTTAGGGAATTATAGTCATTACTTCCTCGTTGTTATGACCAGAAAACAGACACAAAGCAACTTCTGAGGCTTCTGGATTGCTTAGGTTTGTGGGTTCCCGTGGGAACAGCAGTGTGAAGCAGTTGGTCACATTGTACCCAGTCAGGAAGCAGGGAGAGGTGAGAGGGGGGCTCAGCTTCCCTTTCTCCTTTGTCCCTTTTTATCCAGTATGTCTTCATGTCATGGTTAGGTTTGCATTTTTTCTCTGTAGAATGCATTTGGCTCTCAATATATTTTATTAAACTGTATATAATATGTAATCTACATTATTAAATCTCAGGCTTTAGGGTCTCAATTTTTTGTTCCTTTTATCTTTTCTTTCTGAAATTCCAATTATACAAGTTTCATAAGTTAATGTTGTCTCCTAAGTCTCTGAAGGTCTGTATTCCGTGGTTCTTATTCCACTGTTAATTTTCCATAGTGTATTTGTCTTTCAGTTCATTTGTCTATTATTCTGGAGAGCTCAATATTTTGCTAAGGTAGTCTGTGAATTTTTCATTCTAACAGTGTATAGTCTTTAGCACCACGATTCCCATTTGATTCTTTTAAATATGATTCCTGTTTCTTTGCTGATACTTCCCATCTGTTTCTTTATTATTTTCATAGTTTCCATTAAATCTTTGACCACATTCAAAAACCATTCTTTAGAAATCCTTGCCTACTTGTCCTCACAGTTCTGTGATCTGGAATTAATCACATCATTAGTTTTCTCCTATATGGACCACATTTATTTCTCCTAGGGTAAATCATGCTCTTACTGTGTAGGGGATAGTGTGGCTGCTAGGTATTTTAAGGCCTTTGCTGCAAAACACATTTAGAAAAAAGTTACTAATGTCTTATCAATTCTAAGAAACTAAATTTTCTATTTTAAATTTAATGAAATCAAGATACATACTGAGGTTAGTGGCATATCCTATTTTTCTTTATTTTTCATTAAAAGATACTATGTCCTTATTTTATTTGCATAGAAAATTTTCATACACGTATATTATATACTTTAAATATATTCCTCCCCTTTTCCTTTTTCTTCTTCCTTGTCCCCCTTTTTCCCCACTCATTCCCATAGACAGCCTCTTCCTATTTTATATCCTGTGTATGATGTTATGTATGTATATAAAATCTAGAATTCATAAATGATAGAAAATGTGGTTATTTGCTTTTCTGAGTCTGAATAATTTTGCTCAATATGAATGGCATATTTACAATTACTGCTAAAAGATTTGACAGAATACAGGACCAATGTTGATTCCACCACTGAAGCAGTCAAGTTCTGATATGAAATTTCAACACATTGTTTTTTTTCTTCAATGGATCAATTTCTGACTTTCAGTTTCTGTTTTGCACAGCTAAGCATTCATTAATATTAGGACACAGGAACATTGAAGACCATTGTGGTGGTTTGAGTGAGACTGGTCCCCACAGGCTCATATATGTGAAGGCTTGGTCCCCAGTTGGTAGAACTGTGTTGGGAAGGATTAGAAGGTATGGCCTTCTTGGAAGGTGATATATCTTTAAGGGTGACTTTGAGGTTTCAAAAGCCCATGCCGTGGCCAGTCTCATTTTCTCTCTGCCTTTCTCTTTACCTTTTGATAAGATATAAGTTCTCAGCTACTGCTCCAGTCCTGTGCTTGTCTGGCTGCTGCCATGTTTCCAGCCATGATGGTCAAAGACTAACTGTCTGAAACTGTAAGCAAGACCCCGGTCAAATGCTTTCTTCCATCATACCTCGGTCATGGTGTCTCTTTACAGCAATAGACAATTAGTAAGACAGTGATCAGTTTTTAAAATGGCAGCAATAAGAGGTAGTTGAGGGTGAGATGGCGAAGGCACTTAGCACTAAGCCTGAGGCCCAGAGTTTGATGTTCCTGAAACTCACACTTAGGAAGGAGAGAACCAACCTCAGGAAGTTCTATTCTGACCTCTACACATGGGTCTTTGTTCTTATGTGCACACACACATACATACACACAAAAACTCACACAATCAGGGAAGAGAACATAGCTTAGTTAAAGTGCTTGCCTAGCATATAGGAAATCCAAGATGTGATGCCTAACACCAAGTAAAACCACTTGTGGTGACACACCATTAGTGCCAGCACTTGAAAGTGAAGACAAAAAGACCAGTAGTTCAAGGTCATTCTCATCCATGTGGTAAGTTCAAGGACAGCTGGAGCTGCGTGAGACTCTTTCTCAAAAGAGGGGTGTGGGAGGTGAGAAATGGTTTGGTCAGTAGTGTGTCTATAAGCCTTAGAAATATGAGGATCTGTGTTCAATACTTAGAACAAATATTTAAAAACTGAGCACAGTGGAGCACAATTGCAACTCCAATGCTTGAAAGATGAAAACAGCTGGGCATCCTGGGTACCACTGGGTAGACAGCCTATCCTGATGGGCAAGCTCTATGCTAATGCTAGACCCTGGTTCAAAATCTAGGTGGACAGTCCTCAAGTTTGTTCTCTGGCTTCTACATACACAAGACAAAGGCATGCAGATTTATACACACACATGTACTCACATGAATATGAACACACCTACCCACATACAAACACATAACAAAGCAAACAAATTTAGAAGTGATCAACTTTTCCTAATACTTGAAGAAACTGTGTTATGGGAGGCTACTTATTCGTTCCTGGCCACTCAGACCCGAAATAGTCACACAGAAACTATATTATTTGCAATACTGTTTGGCCAATAGCTTAAGTGTATTTCTGGCTAATTCCTTTATCCTAAACTAATCCATCTCCATTAATCTGTGGTGTATAACCACGTGGCTGTGGTTTACCAGTAAAATTTAGTTATGTCTGTCTCTGGTGGTGGCTCCATGGCTTCTCCCTGAGTCTGCCTTCTTTCTACATTCAGTTTAGTTTTCCCCATCTAGCTCTGTGCTGCCCTGCTCTGCAACAGGTTCAAAGTAATTTCTTTATTAACCAATGGTATTCACAGCATACAGAAAGTAATCCCACATCACCTCCCCTTTTCTGTTTAAATAAAAAGAAAGGTTTTAATTTTAACATAGTAATTACATATAACAAAACAGTTATCAAGCAAGAATTATAGTTACAATGTTTATATCTACTTCATCTTTTATTATAACTAAGGAAAACTACAACTATTTTTTTACTTCATCAAAGACTCCAGAAAGATAAAATATTGCCTAAGTAAACAGAAAGTGCATTGTAAGTAACTTCCAAGATTCTAGAATTGACTGAGACATCTTGCTGCTTGGACAGTCACCCAAAGTTTTTCTGTACTGTTTGGGCATCCATCTTAAGCCTACCAGCCCATAGTACCCAGAAGACTTTTCCATGAAACTGAAATTCCAAAGACAGTTCTACCTATATTGGCAGTTTGTCAATCACTTTCTTCTGTGTCCTGCAGAATGTTTGACAGACTCTTTCATGATGCAGGAACCCTAAAGAACCATCTTACCTTTAGACAAGTCAGCAGTCATTTCTCTGTGGGGCCTGCATGTCCAGTTCATTGAGCAGTCTAGGCAAGAGCACTTACTTGCTCAAATGGCTAACAAACTCTATAAGGAGGCTCTTCGATGCCCATCATCCTCATGAAGTATATTGGTGCTGTCAGGAGCAGATGTGTCTCATTGTCATGAAAAGTCCTAAGTTTTTAAACATTTAAAATGCCATATTCTGTAAGTCTTTGAAAGATATGAAGAATTCCTATCTATCTGAAATATATCTCTGTACATCTTAAAAAACCTAACTAACATGACTACAGGCTTGACTATTATAGATGATTATCTATTAACCTATATTTCTTAATTGTATATTACATTTTTAAATAAGCTATACAAACATAATACCTTAATCAAGAGCAAAAATATACATATAACAAAATTGAGCTTAAATTTGCATCAATAAAACAAGATGCATACCAATGAAAATCTCTATGGCATATCCTACTTTAAACGTAAACAAACATTTATAAAAAATATTTTGGAATTTGGGCATAGTTCTCTCCAAACTGCTTCCTGCTTTTTGGCTGGGCAAAGTGATTTTTGGGGGTGTTCATGGCAACCTTTCAGGAGATCTTGTTCCATCAAACCATATTAGTCTGGAAGGCATCTATAGGTAATCATCCTCTGTGGAAACAAAAGAAGAACCTCTTTTCCAAAACAACATATCTGTAGACTCAAATTTTGAAGTCAAGAAACCTTTATGTTGGTTTAACTTAGCAGTCCATACAATGAACTGTCTCTCTGTACTTAGCTCCTTCACAGTCAAAAAAATTAAAGAAAACACAATGATATACATAATTCAGACTCTCTGTGTATATTCCATCTTGATGTGACTTATTTTTATTACTCTCTTACTTTTGTACAGTTCAATATTTATTTTATTCTCTTTACTCTTTTAATCTATGACTGTACTCTGTCTCTTTAAAAACTTTGTTTTTTTTAAAACAATTTCCTTATTTTTATAATTCTCTATATTCTTTTCCTTCTCTCTCCCAAGACTACATACATTTTTTAAACACACTGTGTCTCATTTAGAGGTCTTTTTAAAAATTTGAATCTGTCTTTATTGTGCATCTATAATTCTTTTCTCACCAGAAGCCCCCCCCCCCCTCTTTTTTAAAGCTAAGCAGGCATGACTAGGGCCAACACAGCCCCTGTCTGCTTACTTCATCCAGTCCAACATGGCTGAGGCATGTTTGCTCAATGTTTCCATTAAGCAAGTTGTAACACTCTGCTCACAAACTCCATTTAAATGATCCATTGCTGAACCTCCGGAGAAAGAGTTAGAGTGGTTTATGCTAGCGAACCAGGAAGCTGCTTGTTTTTAAAAGAAGCTATACATACTGTACCTCTCTTAAAGCAGCCACAGCAACCATGCTCACTGCAAGCTATCTAGAAAAAAAAATTTTGTGGCTACCAAGAAACTGTGCTAAACTCTGTTCTTCTGTGTCTAGAATTCCTTTTCAAGCTCTCTCAGGTTTTAAGTGGATTTATTTGACTATGTTGGCACCAATTTATTGTAAGGGGGGCCCCTTGTTTGTTCCCGGCTGCTCAGCCCCAAAATAATCACATGAAAACCATATTATTTGCAGTACTGTTTGGCCAATTGTTTAAGCATATTTCTGAGTAACTTATATCTTAAATTAACCCATCTCCATTAACTTGTGTATCACCAGGAGGCTATGGCTTACCAGGTAAATTTCCGGCATCGTCTCTGATGGGCTTACATGCTTTCTCCCTGACTCTGCCTCCTTTCTCCCAGTATTCAGTTTAGTTCCCCCCACCCCCGCCTAGCTATGTTCTGCTCTACTCTGCAACAGGCTCAAAGCAGTTTCTTTATTAGCCAGTGGTATTCATAGCATACAAAGGGGAATCCTACAACAAAGCTGGGTCAATCATTGTACCTTTATTTGCTCATAGTCCAGAACCCACAAGAGAAAGATAAACAGTGTAAAATAACCAAGTGAAGAAAAACCAACAACTCCTTCTGCTACTGTTGACCCAGAATACTAAATATTCATGCTTTTTTTTAAAAAAAATTCATACCTAACCTTGCAGTCTTTCTTGAAAGGATTTGTAAAGACTTAGAAGTAAACCAATTCTTCTAAGTTATTTTTTAGAATGATCCTAGAGGCCTGGAAAGATGCCTCAGCAGTTAGGAGTGCCCACTTTTCCTCCACAGGACCCATGAAAGAGGATGTTCACAATTGCCCCTAACTCCAGCTTCAGGGGACCCAATGCCATCTGGCCTCTGCGGGCACTTAACACACATGGCATGCAGTTAGCATACGCGCGTGCGCGCACACACACACACACACACACACACACACACACACTGTTTAAAAAGAACCATGCCATCAACTCTTGCTAAGATCATTAAAATTCCAGCTCTTCTGAGATGAACTTGGAACATTTTGGATCCGCACACCATATTATTTTGGTCAATTTCATCTCCCAGAGAAAAGGCAAAGTAGTCAAACCACTGATTTAGGATTGTGCGGATGTCTCCAAAACAGTAGAGCAATCAAGCTGATAATTTAAAGTCACATAGATACCCCGAGGGGAAATGAAGAAGCAACAAAAGTGTCCGGTTTGCAATAATTATATGAACACGGGTTTGCTGAGGAAGTCTATCAGAGGGGAAAAAAAAGACTTTATCGCCTTTCTCCTTTGCTGAACTGGAAGACTGAGACTCTCAGAGGAGTAGAGAAATAACTATTAAAAAATTGAATTCCTGTCCACACAATGCCAAAACATCTAGTAAGTCTTTTTTTTTTTAAATGTCAACCCAGATGTTTGGCACCACGTAGACCAAACACCCAGATGACTGGCTGAATTTGTGAATGCAGGCTGAAACATCCCAGATGTTCCAGCTTCCCCCGGCTGCAGAGCTCAGGGATCCCTGGGGACAGCAGGAGAAAGCAGATGTCCCCGAAGGACCTCTACCACCTGCACATCTTCCCTGGAAACTGCAGTGGGTGTGCAACACAGTAGGGCTGAAATTAAAAACGCTGGTGACCATGGTAGGAAAATGGAGCAAAAAGTACAAGGGAGACATAATGTGATATTTCTTTGAAATCCGTGTTTTGGGAAGTGGCTGACTCACATCTATCTGGAGGTTTGTGGCTATGTTTCCAGATAGTTCTCTGGAGACTTTCTCCTTCAACTCAACCTCTGGGTTACCCCTTCAGAACATAGGGTGCTGGGTTTTTTTAAAACAATGTTGAAATCTAGAACTTGCCCTTTGCCCGACACTTACCCTTTAATTGTTCTATTCTGTATCATTTGCCTAGTGGGTGCTCAGGTCTGGGGATACAGGGATATGGCTCAATGCTTGCTTTACAAGAGGGAAGACCCAAGCTCAATTTTCAAAGTCAATGTGTGTGTGTGTGTGTGTGTGTGTGTGTGTGTGTGTGTGTGTGAGAGAGAGAGAGAGAGAGAGAGAGAGAGAGAGAGACAGAGACAGAGACAGAGAGACAGAGACAGAGAGACAGAGAGACAGAGGGGTGTGTGTGTGTGTGTGTGTGTGTGTGTGTGGTGTGTACTCATGAGGCAACCTAAGTCTACTTTAGAACTCCAAGCCAGGGAGAGACCCTGTTTCAAAAAGCATAGAAAAATTCAAATAACATGTGATGTTGTTCTCTAATTTCAATCTGGATACACACACACACACACACACACACACAGAGGTGTGGTGTGGAGAAAACAATGCCATTATGTCCAGGTCCTTCTGCCATAGCCCATGTGATGGGCCCTTCTGGCAGAAAAGGCTGTAGAGCCAAGGAAGCGACAGTTCACTGAGGCTGGCTTTCAGCAAAGCTCAGGACAGAACTAACGTGGACGTCAAGAGTCACAGAACCCGAAGTCCCTTCCAGGCAATTTGTCTAAAACGGCACCGTCGCCGGAAGCTGAGGGCAGCGAGAAGGGAAGCACCCCTTCACACCATGTGATTACTAAGTTCCTGCCGCATTTAGCAAACAGCCCTGGCTCCAGTCAGCAAGTTCTGATGTGTGTTTGTCTGTTATATAATACCTTTCAGAGAGAGATTTGTTTAGTTTCTTTTTTGAAAGTCATTAAAATATTTCCTTTGTGTCAGGATTTTCTGAGGCCTTCCCAGGAACAGTTACTGCTGCTTTCGAAAACCCAAGAAAGGGCAAAAAGTGTCCTCTTGCCTTCCTCCAGGACAGAGTTTTCAATCAGCCTCCCTGCGGCTCCTGGGGAAGGACAGAAGGACGTCACACGTAGCTCCTGGGGACGCACTGAAGGGAAAGAGTGAAGTGGCACCAGAGCGAAGAACAAAGGGCAACTCTTTGGCCCATGAAGTTATCCCAAACCTTGCTGGGTGGAGGCAGAGCAGTGCCAGCTTGAGAGCGGGAGGATTACCAGGCACACTGGCACCCCGGACCCCAGGGCACCGGGATGCTCCTCAGTTACACCCAAAACCCCAGGGCACCGGGATGCTCCCCAGTTACACCTCTTCCAGAGGATGTCAGAGATGGACTGGATAGTTCAAACACAAAAAATAAAGGGTTATTTTCCTCCCTTTGGGTTAAAAAAAAGTTCCTTCTCTCATTTCTAACCCTTCCTCCTTCTCTCAGAGATTGGCTTTATTTAAAAGACTGCATTCTGCCCAGGCATTCAAAACTGCTGAGAGCCTGGAGCAAAGTAGTAGGATAAGCATGTTTCTTACTGCTTCTTGGCAATGCGACTGCCCAGGACCTGCTTCCAATTAGGGATCATGTGGCTTCAGTTTAGTATTATCATGAAAATGAAATTACCACTTTAGAAAAGTCAAGTTATTTTGGAAGTGAAAACTACAGGTCAGAGCCCACCAAAATTCCCAACAAAAAAAAAAGAATTTTTTTTTTGTTTATTTTGTTTTTCTTAGCATCTTATGGAAGGGTCACCATGGCCTGGCTGATGAACTTCCCGGGGTCGTGATCAAGTTCATTGTCCTTCAAGACAAGGCTTCCTTCTGCAGGTTTGCAAAGACAATGGCGGCTTCGCAGACCCCTGATGTCCAGGGGCCCTTATCTCAGTCTCTTACCTGAAGACTGTTACTTTAGTTAGCTCATTTTTCTCCAGGGCTGATGTCTTCCTCTCTCCATCCCCCAAACCCTTAGAACTGGAAGCAACTTGACTGATCACGTTAGCTGCTAGCTGCTTTCTGGCAGGCTTGCTTGAGGATGAGGCCTCAGCACATTAAATGGTTTTCCGGGCCCCCTCTCCCACAGCACACAGAATGCCTTCCTTCCCACAGTGTGTCCTTGCAATAGGCCTTAATCAGCTTTGACCAGCCCTGTGTGCCAGCACTGCAGTTAAGACCTGGGAGCTGTGGTTTGAGTCCATATCCTAGCTCAGAGGCTGAAGGTAATGGGGCTTTCCTTGAATCTCCGCTTACTATCTCCAGACCCAGGGATATAGAAGTATCTACCTTGCTGCTTTGCTGAGGATCAAGTCAGGAGATCTGCAAATTTAGCTAGTAAGCACAAAATAAACTATTGTTGCTTCAGCGTTGTTATTATTTCTTGGAGTGTGTTCAATGGGAGTCAAATACAGTGTTTCCTTTACTGGGCGCTCCATGGTGTGTCATGCGAAAACATGGGTTTGTTTAGAGGAAATGGCTGGTGTCAGCTTTCTGGAACCTTCTCTGTTATTATGAAATTCCAGGAACTGGAATAAAATTGCAAGGGAGTGGGAGAAGGGATGAGTGGGTTTTCACAAAGCAGCTGGAATCAGCAAGCTGGTAGGAACCCAGGCCTGGAGCCCATTCTGTTCATTGTAAGGAATCTAAGAATGTTACCCGTGAGCTATGCTTGTAGATGAGGGACCAGCTTGACAGCCATCACCGAGGTGCAACTTGTCTCTCAGAGGTCTACTGACAAGTGCTAAGGGCATGCTGGATACCTAGGCATAGGTTCCAGGTGCCCTAGTCAGGAAGGCCATCACCAACAAAGTGGGGCATTGAGGGACTAGGAAATTTTAATGTGTTTGAGGCAGTAAGACCAGATTGTTTGAACTAAAATATACTCTTTTTTTTTTTAAAAAAAAGAGCTTTCTTTTTATTTATTCTTTGTGTCTTTAGCATCATGCATCTTGATCCCATTCATTTCCTGTCTTTTTGTAACTACCCTCTGCCCTTGCAACCTCCCCTCTCCAAAAAATAAATAAATAAATAAAATTTGAGGGAATAAAAAGGAAAACACTCTCATCATGGAAGCCGCAGTGTGACAGAGTGAGTCACGCAGCAAACTCTTTTATTTATACATCTTTACTTGCAAGTGTTCATTGCACAGAGTCCTGGTTCGAGGACTCTGGTTTCTGCTACACTACCGATGCTGGGCCCTCAGTGGGGCTCCTCTTGAATATCCCTTTGTTACCCCACGCTGCACAGATCCTGCAGCTTTGGATCTAAAGGATAAGATTGACTTTCAACATGCAGATCATAAGAGTAGCTTGGAAATCCCCTGGGAAGCAGCTTGAATGTCTATCTTCTAGCAGAGCCTTAGTACAGAGAATAGTATCCTTAACACCCATCAGCACATAGCCTAAGTAACCACACCCTCCGTTCTTGGGGGCTGACAGAAATCCTTCTCTAATAATGAGATTGTGGAAGTGGGCTAGGGGAGAGAAGCAGAAGGAGCGACAGCATCTATAGCCCATCAGTGAGGCAGCTGAGGACGAAGCAGGCAGGAGAGAGGAGGATTTGGACGTAATTATCCCATTTCCGCTTCTTGGTGTCTTTGAGAACAATTATTCTGTGACCTCTATCTAACACAGGGACAAAGTGGTGATTGTGTCAATGCCACTCCCCTGGACCCAACACAGCATTAGCTCTAACACAAAGCCGACTGGGCCAACAGGGGTCTACTACAGAAGGAAGCAGCAGTGTGTGGTCCCTCACAAGTTCTCAGGTAATGGGTGATACTGGGTATAGCAGGCCACTTAGCCCAAGCTTTTCACTGCTGTGCCCTAAAGCTTCAGCTCCCACAGAACCCAGGATAACGGAGTTCAAAGGAGACAAGGGCTTTCCTGCAAGCCTCATAGGGGTGGAGCAGATGCCAGGGAGCCCTGATCATTGGAGACAACTACTTGGGGGGTGGAGTTTGAGCTGTCCATTGCGGATGCCTATGTGAAATTATCCACCTCCCATGACCTACCTCAATGGAACATGACTTGGCTAGCGGTACAAAGTACTTTTAGAAGAAAAGCAACCAGCCCGGGACTTCACGGAAATCTGAAAAGGCCCCAGAGTGGGCCATGCTGCTTCTCGGCTTCTGCAGAACCACTGTGGATAGGAGCCCAGGCAAGAGAAGAAGGAGAAGCCACAGAGAGATAGCTGCCTCCTCCCCATTGTTCAGGGACCAGAAAGTCACAAGGACAGGTCCCATGTCACCTTTCTCTGGCACACTGGGTAGATTCATCTGAATGTCCCTTGGAGAGAACAGGCACAGGCCAAACCCACACAATTCCAGGTTCCCAGCTCAGTCAGGCCTGAGTCTTAACCACTGGGCTCTGGATGCTCCTCGGGAAAGGAAACAACTCAACATTGCTGACAGACAGCTCCTGCCTGGACTGCAGACACGAGGAAGAAGAAATGGAATACACAGAAGCCAAACATGTCAGCTACCAGGGGTCCTAGGCGACTGGCATCCACCCTTGCCTGCCACCAAAGATGGCAATGGGAACATTAGCGACACATGGATATATTTTTGCATCTCAAACGCCACCTGGATCATTGCAGCCAGAGCTCCGGAAGGACAGCTCCGCTCAGCTCTGCAGCCAGTGGCTGGGCCGAGAGATAGAGCACATGGGACGGTAGAGCTTGGGGAAGATGAGGACTTCAGCCTTCCTTCCCTTGTCCTGCCTCTCTCCCTCTGCTTACACAACTGCAAATCTGCTCAGGTAATAATGATAGCGTATGAGATACCGCAATCTAACAACGCAGCCTCGCATAATGAATACAACATTCTAAACATAGTGATATAACATTTTTATATAACACCAGAGAAGTCAAAATCTTGGAGCTTATGATAACAGCCGAAACCAGTCCTGATTCCCTAAGGCTCATGCAGAGTAGGAAGCCTCTAGAACCTCAATCCCACCCCAATTTTTTAAACAGGTGTTCAACCCATCCATGGTTCCGATATTCTTGTGGTGGATGTCTTACTCCGTTCTCAAAGCCCAAATCCATGTCCCCTGTACAATCAGCCATTGATAGCCCCCCTCCCGCCCAGCTGAGCAAACACTGGTTCTAGATCATGTGTCCATCAGAGACCAGGTCATATCAAAGTGAGAGAAGGAGCTAAACACCATAGGTGATTCTGCCCCCCTCTCTAGGCCCTCTGCCCCATCTTTACTTTCACTTCTCCAAGGCTCACATTGCCCATATGCAGATTGGGACCAACTGTACCTACCTGTTTCTGTGCGTTGCTGATTCTCAGATCTCCTGCCCTTCAACACTCTAGGACACTCAGAGACAAGACTCTCAGGCTGTTCCCACGTCTGTGGGCTCTGAACCACCCACTCAGACCACAGAATCTGAATTCTGTGGCTCACCCAAGCCATCACGGCCACTCTAGTATTACCCGGCTTCCTACACTAGTATATCTCCTGGTGAGCCTGTTACTGAATCCGTCAAGAGATCCGGATCCCACCCCCATCAACAACTGTGTGCGGAGCTGGCCAGACACCTCGGGCATGGCTTGTTCTTGGGAATAAGGCCAGTAATCAAAGCTGTCAGCTCACTGCCCTTGGGGAGATCTCACATTCCAGTAAGGAAAAATTAACAAGAAAATAAACAGCAGTTTGTAAGGGCAAAAGCACTGTAGATAAACACAGGACCAGCTAAGAGAACTGGGGTGACAGGTGGCACACGGAATGGTAAGGAGCTGGTTAGTGACAGCTCTCCACAGGGGACACTTTGCCAGGGCTCAGATCAAGCCACCATAAGGATATATGCTTGTTATTTTTAATCATGTATTTAGTTACATTTTAAATTAACACGTAATTATATTACTTCTTCTTTTCCCTTTCCTCTCTCCAGTCCTTCCCATGTGCCTCCACTCTTAAAACGATAGCATCTTTTTATTTGATTATCACTGGTGTGTGTGTGTGCGTGTAAGTACAATCTGCTGACCCAATGGACACATCATCAGCACAGCTCCTGTTTCTCTGGTTCAATGGAAGAAGGGGTGGAAAGGTTGTAAGAGCCGGAATACCAGGAATTCTTCTGTGGAACAGCTTAGAAATGGCTGGGTAAACAAGAGCTGGACAATACACAGGCCATGCTAACAAAGAAGGGGGAAATCAAAAGAATTTACTCTCCCACACTGAATAAACAACAAACTACAAACAACCACTAGCTGTGGAGAGAGGGAGAATTAGCCTCTCTCAGGGATGAGGGGTCCCCTCCTTACTCAGGTCAACTCTGAAACAATACACACAAGCAACAAAAAGGACATTTCTTTCCTTTGAACAAAGCAGCTCCCCATTTTCTGAGGAAACAGAAGGTAGGAACTAGAATTCCATTCTCCAATCACATCAGTGCACAGCAAACACAGCCATTGTGTGCAGTGCCATGGCAGCCTCTTTTGCAGCTCTGAAGGTAAGTGTAATCACTTACACTTCAAAGATGCTGAGACTAGGGTCCAGAGAGAAAACAGAGAAAACCAGTGGCATGGCTGGATTAGAAGCTTTACCTCCTGATTCCCAGACAGGCACTTTATAGAAGGAGAAATCATATTGATTAATTCTATTATTAGGTATAGCTTCTTAAGATTTCCTTCAGAGGAACACAGTCAGAACTGATAGTCTACTCTGAGATTGGGTGCTGTGCGCAGCCCTGATTCCCTCCTAGCCAAACCCTCATCAGAACCTCAGGATTACAAATGATTAGCTACGACCCTGCATTTGCACATATATCCCACTCTTCAATCAATCAATCAATTACTGTATTCAGTCAATCACCCCCAAAGAAGACCAGAATATGAAGTCACTGACTTTATTCTCATAACTGCTTTTTACATATGTGCATGCATTTGTTTGGCTGTGGATGATGCTACTTTCCCCCTGGACTACTGATTCATGGATTCCAACTCTCTCACATGAATGAAGAACTGTTCTAAGTGACTTTGGGCAAATCTTTCTTCCTTTCTGACCTCAGTTTTCTCTTGCAAAATGAGCACTTTTAATGAGCTCTCTTCCCTTTCTGGTATGCTACAATTTTTAGACTGAGTAAAGGACCCCAGTAAACCCTTCTGTGACAGGCCACATCACATTAGAGATTGCTGAACTCACTTTCCTAATAAGCATGTGCTCCAAGAAAAAGGACTCTCTGAATGTCTAGTGTGTAATTTTTTTTCTAAATTGTGTCCGTTGTTCATTGCAAAGCTGAGATGAGAAGTATCCGGGGCTGATGACTCAGAGAAGTGTTTGCTGTGCAAACATGAAGACCTGAGTTTGCATCCCCAGCATCCATGTAAAAAGCCAAGCGCAGCATCATTTGCCTGTAAGCCTAGAGTTGGAGGTGGAGACAGGAGGATTCCTAGGGCCACTAGTGAACTGGTCTACCTGAATCAGTAAGTTTCAGGTTCAGTGAGAGACACTGTCCTGAAACACCAGGAGAAATGTAATAGAAATCATCTGATATTCTCCTCTGTTTTTCACACACATGTGTACCTACACACACACACACACACACACACAGAGAGAGAGAGAGAGAGAGAGAGAGAGAGAGACAGAGACAGAGAGAAAGAGACAGAGAGAAAGAGACAGAGAGAGAGTGGGGGATGAGAATGAGGGTAGAAATGCAAGGGAGGGACAATATGGAGGTGAAAGCAAAAAAAGATAGGAACGAAGAGAAGGTGACGAAAGGAAGGAAAGGGAGAGGTGGGTGAGGTGATGCCACAGTGTGAGTAGAGACAGGAAATGCCCATCGAAAGTATTTCCAGAGCTTTGTGATCTGCTTCTTGTATAAGCCATGTGGGCTTCATGGGAGAGAGAGAGAGAGAGAGAGAGAGAGAGAGAGAGAGAGAGAGAGAGAGAGAGAGAGAGCGCACTGAGGCGTGCATTAATCATACTGACGACCTGCAGACGAAGTTGATGATTCCGGCAATTCTGAAATCAGGTGGCTATGCCATGTACGTGATGTTTCCCCAAACTAGAACCAGCACACTCATCCTCAGCGGGCTCCTGTCCAAGAGGCTCTCCAGCAATGCTTAACCCCTAACTCTAGAGGCATCCCCATCTTCTGTTCTCTTACCCACCCCCAGCCTCGGTCTCTCCTTTCCTCCGAAAAGAGGGTGTTTAGGAGCATCTCCTTAACCAATTGTTTCTGAAGAGACATGTTGCTTGTCAGCAACTACACTTCATCCCATCCCTTCAGACTAGGCCTGTGTATGCCGAAGGCATGCCAATGGGATACTAAATATGAAGAGGTTGAGGGAATGTTTTCCATATCTTCAGTGTCCCCATGAGTCCGTAAGCTCAGTACCTCCAGCCCTCTCCTTCCACCTTCCCAGCTGCCATTTTTTCTAATTGCCACATGACAGCTCATTTCTTGCCTTGGTGGGGGCTTTGGTGGAAAAAAGATTTCTGGGATATTAAACAAAGAGAACACTCATTAGTGCATAACTTCTAGGGAAAAAAATCTCTTGATAGAAAAGCAATGAGGGCTATAGGAAGAATTCCTGAAGAAGAGGCAAAAGTCAGTTAATAGAAGTTCCATGGGCCGAGGGCTGTGCATCCGTCTACCCGTGAACTAGAGATGGATAACTGTCTCCGGGATATACCAACGACTGCCACGGAATGAAATTGATCACAGTCATTATTCCTTTTCATGTTTGTTCAGGGTGTGCATGTTTTGCATGTGTGTAGGTGCACTTCATGTGGGTGTTTATACACATGCATGTTTGTGTGTGTATATGTGTGTGTTTGTGTGTGTACACATGTGACTTTGTGTGTGTTTGTATGTGCACACATGCATGTGTGGAGACCTGAAGTGACGTTGATGTCCAGATCATCCTCAATCACTTTTATACTTGATTCACTCAGGCAGGGTCTCTCAATCAAACCCAGAGCTCATCCATATAGATAGACTATCTAGGCAGCTTGCTCTGGGAATCCCGGTCTTGGCTTTCTGAGGTTAGAATTACAGAGAAACTGTCACACACACACACACACACACACACACACACACACACACACACACAGCATTTATGTGACTTCTGGAGATCTGAACCCATGCCCTCATGCTTTCCTGGTAAGCACTTTAACCACTAAGCAATCTCCCCTGTTTCTTACTACTCATACCTTTGTACACCCCTCTCTACGGGAGTGGGAAGGACCTATAATTTGCTTCTAGCCAAGAATGTATGGATCATTCCCACACCTCCACTTCAGTGCATAAGACTTCTAGGGCACCCGGCCCTCTGCTCCCTCTTTCCGCCATGATCTGTTAGAAAACAAGTCAGTAAGAAATATGTGGAAAGATCAAGAAACTGTGTGGGGACCTCTAGGAACCTGCCACATTTACAAACAACAAGAAGTTACTCTTTGCTTCAGATTAACTCCAGATAGGTGAAAAGGTGTGTGTGAGTGTGTGTGTGTGTGTGTGTGTGTGTCTGTGTGCGTGTGTGTGTGTCTGTGTGTGTGTGTGAAAATGTGGGGGGCGGGGAGAAAAAGAGAGTATGTACAGAGGACATGTGTAAGTATCAATCTTCAAGAATTTTTAATGTTTATTATTATTCTTTGTTAATGTGTGCCTGCGTGCCACAGTTGTGGGGCATGTTCAGAGACCAGAAGAAAACGTTAGATCTTTTGGAGCTGGAGTTACAGGCATCTGTGAGCTGCCCAGCATGGTGCTATAAACTGACCTCAGATCCTCTGGAGGAACAGCAAGTCCTCTTAAGCACTGAGCCATCTCCACAGTCCCTGCTTCAGAGATTGGTCCCTAACTGACTTGTCAAGCAGTTAGGTGGCTGGCCAGAGAATTTCGGAGATCCTCCTGTCTCTGGCTTCCCAATGCATGATGACCAGCACGAGTGACCATACCTACTTTTTTGTGTTAAAGTGGGGTCTAGGGAATGAACACATGGCTTCATGATTGGCAAGCACATTTCCTGAGCCATCTTCCCAGTCTGCAAGGCATATTTTTACTGCCCCTGCTGTATGGGCTCTGTACCAGAGCATGAGATGAAGCCTGCTCATGACAAACTAGCTGCTCCATCACAGTCACTAAAGGCGCGACGGGAGCAGGGTGTGTGTGTGTATGCACGTCTGTGTGTGTGTGTGTGTGTGTGTGTGTGTGTAAATACCTGACAACAAGGGGTGGAAAATTCCATCATAACTTAAGCATATTCACCTCTGTTCCCTAAGAATTAGTGCTCAAAAGGCACAGAGGTTTGGCTGGATGTCCTTGCTCTTCAGAAGCCCAGTCCTTAAATCAAAGGGTAGCTGTTGTGTCTGTTGTTAAATCACTATTGAGAGATAAAAACCCAAGAGATTTTGAAATGTTTAGTCATGTGGCAAATTGACAGTGGACCCAGGGCTCAGCATCCGGAGCCACAGCAAAGACCACTAGTTTATCAAGCAGACGTTGTTCAAATAGGAGCGCTCTACTTTGGGGCATGACTTCATTCCGGTGGTGTGTAATTTTAGATAAACCTCTGTCTGGCCGAGGGCTTAATAATTGAACTGAAAGAGGATTTATGACTTGCTGGGGTCAATACCAGAATTAGTGCTGGGGAAAATGAGTTCGGGGAAACCAGTATCCGAGAAAGGCGGCGTTTTTCAGAAAGAGAAGCAAGGAATGGCCTCACCTGGGATGGGTGGGGGATTCCCGGGAGGCCCTGGTACAGGTAAGGAAATGGACTAACAGAAACTCAGAGGAGCAGTTTATCGGGGCTTCCCGAGACAAGGCCTGAGTCCTGGATCCAACGCTTTCTAGGAGGATAGTCTGAGAAAGTGGCTTGGGCCAGCTCATGGTACCTGTAGAAGTATTGCCTGAATCAAATGGGGCAGTTTTAATGAAGCAAGCATGGCCAAATTGAACTCACTTCTGGTCTTTATAAGTGAAGCCCAACCAGAGCCTGTAAACGCCGAGTTGTTTCAGTATTATCTCTTCCCCGTTTTCAGATGACAGTGGTAACCCTGAACGGCCGTGACAGAAAACTCATGGCCTGCTGAGCCAAAATATTTCCTATTTAGCCTCTCAAGTTTTCTCCTGACCTTTGCTTTAATAAAGCATTTGGCTTCCTTTAGTGAAGTGCAGTTTGAGCACAGCCTGCCTCAACAGATCCTGACAGTGTCCAGAGCAAGATGAGATGACATAAAACCTTCTGTCACTAGGATGATGTGATACCATATTACTTGGATTTGGACATTTTATATTTTCTCAGGACAGAAATCTGCACTGTGATATTGAGATGCCGGTGAAGGAGCAATAAGCTGCATTTCCCAGTCAATCATGCAACTGTAAGGACAAACAGGTGGATGGTGTTGCCATGGTAGTATGTCTGAAACAGGTGGATGGTGTTGCCATGATAGTATGTCGGAAAGATTCATTAAAGAGCTTTCATCTTATGGTGCTTTTAGCTTCCAGCTCATCAGCAGGTAACGCTATCTGAATTGACTTTTATTGTCTAATTACTTCCCATTGGACCCAAGGAGAGTGTACAGCTGATTTGCCCAGGGCTGCTAACTGAGGAAGTAGAAAAGAAATACTATTCAATAAAGAGGAGCTGGTGCCAAGGAGGGCCATCAGGAAACCTGACCCTAGGAGAAGGTATGTCCAGGACACCAGAAGTTTGATGCCAGGGAATCTGAGTGTCAAAGCATCTTACATGTAGAGGTATGGACAGAACTGCAACTGTCTGGAACCATATAAAAAGAGCACAGAGAGTAACTTTCCTGTTACATGGCTTTTCCTTGTTGAAAGACAGGAAGATAGGCCCACAGAGAAAGGTTTTCTTCAACCCCGTGTTTGGAAACCTATATCTTAATTAAGTTTGGGAACTGTCTAGTCATTGTGGGCTGTGATTTGCATGCCAAGCATGTAGATGGAAAACTTTCCATTTAATTTGTATTTTCTAACCCAGAAAATACAATATTGACTATAAATAATGAAAGCAGGCATGGTCTGGTGAGCTATGCCTTTGGATAATCAAATAACCACGAGGGTGTGTCTGGAGGGCAAGGCAGTGACTGAGCATCAGACGTTCTTGAGAAAAACATCGAGTTTTAACACAAAGCCACAGAACTAGAGCAAAGATAAGCTTGCTCCCAGGGGGTCTGGTTTTGTGTTTTGCTTACCCAGTCACCTAACTCAGAGATGCGAAACATAGATTTTGCAAATACTGCTTATGCTACACGTGTTTCTACTTCTAGATCCATGGTGGACATTATGAGAGCCAATCTTGACCTGTTTTCTCCTTGATTCCTGGACTCTTTTAGAATTTTCTAGTATTCCATATTTGGTGAACCTACTAGATGGCATTCAGGATAAAATGAAATTGGCATCCTATATCCTTGGCAAAATCTTGGGTGTTTTTAAGCTTGTATGGGATGATAAACACGTAATTTTGATTGACAAAGGGATGAGTAGGTCGGTGGTTCTGTGGTGATTCTGCCTTTCTAGAGGCAGCAGTTAATCTGATCAAACCATGAAAAAAATGAGTAAGGACGTATTGGAACTATTCCTGGCTTTGCAGTGGGATAAGACATCTCTAGCATATCCTTGGAGCCTTGAGGTTGGAGGTGGGCATTTATAGCATCTCACAAGATTCAGTTATGGGAGGACACGATGGTACACAGTCACGGCAGCAATCTGCCGGCATGGAGCTCTATAGTGGAATCTCCTTGGTTTAATCTGAAAATCTTAATATCTTTAGTGGAGATCTCGATAGAATGTAGATAAAAGAAACAGATAACCCAGTGATGGTGTTTATGAGTTTAGTGGTAGGATTGTTGCAAAGACAGTGCAGTATTGTAGGGCCAGAACTAGAAGGGAGCCTTCACCCTCTCTGAACTTGACACAAGCTGTGGTGTTAGTGGAGGCATTTGGCCAATCTGCACGCTTGTTTATTCATAATACCTTAGTAAGCTGGGCCCAAAAGGAAGGCAAAAAGTAAGAGCTCGTAAACACAGGTCATAGTGACCCTGTGGATACAGATCATAGAGACTCTATTATCACAAATCATATGAGGTAATAGATCACAGAGTGCTCTGGACATAGGTTAAAGGAAACCAACAGACTCAGGTCATACAGAGTCCATACATACAGGACACAGAGGGCCAATGAACACACCATAGAGGGCTCATAGACACAGGTCAAACAGGGCCTTTAAGGACAGGTCATAAAGGAACCATAGATACAGGTTATTGAGGGTTCATAGATATAGGTCATAGAGGGTCCATAGGCACAGGTCATAGAGGGCCCATAGAGCACTTGGATACAGTAAACAGAGGGCCAATGAACACATCATAGAGGGTCCATAAAAACTGGCCATAGAAGGCTCATAGACATAGGTCATATAGAGTCCATGGATACAGTAAACAGAGGGCCAATGAACACATCATAGAGGGCCCACAGAAACTGGTCACAGAGGACCCATAGACATAGGTCATAGAGGAGGGCTCATGGACACAAGTCATAGATGGTCCATAGATATAATACATAGAGGGTCCATAGGCACAGGTCACAGAGGCCCATGAACACTAGTCATAGAGGGACCACAGATAGAGGTCATAGAGGGGTCATAGACTCAGATCATAGAGAGTCCATAGACACAGGTCATAGAGTGTCCACAGACAGATGTCATAGAGGATCCATAGATACAGGTCATAGAGTGTCCACAGACAGATATCATAGAGGATCCATAGACAGAGGTCATGGAGTGTCCACAGACACAGGTCATAGAGGGTCCATAGACACAGGTCATAGAGGGTCCATAGACAGATGTCATACAGGGTCCATAGATATAGTCATAGAGGGTCCATAGACAGATGTCATAGAGGGTCCATAGACAGATGTCATAGAGGGTCCATAGACAGATGTCATAGAGGGTCTATAGACATAGGTCATAGAGGGTCCATAGACACAGATCATAGAGGGCCCAGAGACACAGATCATAGAACACCTATAGACATAAGTCATAAAGGGCCCACAGACACAGATCATAGAAGACCTATAGACACAAGTCAAAAGGACCTATAGGCACAGTTCATAGAAGGCATTGTGGACACAGATCGCAGAGATCCCATGGGCAAAGGTCAGTGAGAATCCATGGACATGGGTCATAAACAGCCCTGTGAGCACAGATCAAAGTACCTTTGGGTACAGATCACAGTGTGCCCATGGACTAAAGCATGGAGAGGCCGTGGGTATAGGTAATAGAGACCCTGCAGAGACAGGTAATACAGTTTCGGGGCCCAGACCAGGTGAGGAGACACAGAAAGTGTATTGGAGAAGCCATGAAGCTCAAAAGCAGTGTTGAGGGGCCCCTCACTCCTCTGTACTCTGAAGAGCAGACAGAGAGCAAGACGCAGTATTGGGGCTCATAGGTCTAATGAGGTACAAAATACTGAACTGATTGGTTCATGTATTAAAGTAAGACGATGTGACATATCTTAGGAAACCCAGAGTTGGTAGGATTTTACTAGTATTGTTTCTATTACATTCTCCTAAATTGAAAAATGAACCGTTGCCAAGAGATACCACGGATGTTGGGAGACAGCTCTTTGCCTAATTGGCTGTTTATTCTTTTACAAGAAACTCGGCACCGCCTTCCTAGCATCTTTTATCATGGACTCCCTTCCAAAGTCAGTCTCTCTTTGATAGTTTGAGAAAACAGACTTTTGGTTTTGGAATGGGTGCCTTGTTTAATCCTGGTTTCTGCAATCGTGGTGAATTGGGGGAAGAATATGTCCAGTGGGCAACACAAGAATGTTTTATTTGCGCAAGAAAAAGAAAATAAGACTGTTTTGGTTTGTTTTGAGTTGCAGGAACTGGGGCTGGACAGCACTTCGCTGTTTAACATCCATTCATCAAGAAACATTTCATTTCCAATCTGCTCTGAATTGTATCCAATAAGAACAATGACATTTCTATTAACTAGCACTATTTGAAAGCCTGTTGCCCCTACAGGATCTTCCTTAGAGATGGCAAAAAGAAGGCAACGCTTTGGCCACAGGTTTGAAGTTTGCCTTTAGGGGAGGACAGGGGGAGTGGGCAGCGGGAGGATGGGATGGTGGGGGAATGGGCAGAGAGACTTCTGCTTCTGGAGTGTTTACTACCAGAACACCAAGTCCTGATCCCAGAATTGACAAAGCCCTGTGTTAACTTAGGAGAATGGAGAAGCACTGGCCAGACTTCAGAAAAACATGCAAACAAATTCACAGTGTGATGGGTTCACGATATTAAATTAAGTATATAGCAATCACAAATCTTTCAACACATTCCGGAGCAATGAAAAAAAAGAGGGGGGTGGGGAGGAGAAAATGAAAGACCCCAAACCAGCTGAGCCAGTAGTTAAAGCCTTTTTAATTTAACAGACCCCATTTTTTATGGTATCCAGGCTATGTTGCCGGCTTTTTGAGCTGTCACATGATCGCTTATCCAGATGTGAGGGTGGATATCTGGGACAGAACCAGCCAGAAACCGCAGCCCTTTCCTTCAGCTTGTAGCTTGTTACTGTAACTCAAGCGTACTCCTGTCGGCTACAGAAGCCCCACATTAATATGTGGTACAACAACAATAACACAGGAGGGGATAAAGTTAACCAAAACACTCACAGGAATCTGGAAAAGGGGGTTGGGGGGAAGCAGGGCCAGGGAGGGAGGGAAGTGGGGAGGAGAGCCAACTCAGGTTTATTTGTCAGCTCTACACAACACTGAAAATGAAACCTCCAAGTGTGTGGTGGTCTGAAAACTTCCCCTTTTCTCACCTACTGTGAACAGCTTTCACCGGGGGACAAGACTTCCTGGAGCTTTCTGCAGGAAATTAGCAAATGCCTCTGTTTGGAGCTTCAGGTTGCAGGAACCCACAGCAAAGCCAGAGAGTGCCTCAGAACCACAGAGTGCAGGCCTTCTCCTTCAAAGAAATTTCTGGAAGCCCAGACCTTGACCACAGAGGGGACAGGAGAGGGAGGGTGGAGAAGAGACAGCTTTCCAGCCTCCCTTTGCACTTTTGCCCGTGACCTTTGGGGGACTCGTTCCTCAAGCTGCTGGACAGCTTCTGCAACCCATTCAATTCATAAAGTTTTGGATTTTTTTGTTGTTGTTGTTGAGAGTGTGAAGTGGCGATGATACAGCCGGCCTAGAGATGTGTCCAGGGTCCAGGGCAGGAGCGAGCCCCAGCGTAGACCTGGCTCACAGCAAACACTCCCATTGGCTCCTGAATCTATGAATACTGAGTAGCACCTACTCCATGCCAAGCATTTTAGAGACTCCGGTCTGTAAACAGGCCAAGCAGGAATCCTGAATACAGGAACTGTGTGTACAAGCAGGGAAAGTCACATGATGAATAGGCTGCCTAGTTTGGGTGCTCAAAGGCAACCAGTACTGCTCTGAAAGGGAACGGGCTTCTGCTGGGTAACCAGGGATATTTGGGGGAGTAGGCACCACTAGGGAAGTGACAAGGCTTTGCCCTCTGGAAGAGTGCCTTGGAAAGGCGGCAAGATGGCTCAGGGAGTTAAGGTGCTTGGCATCAAACTTGAGGAAGTGAGTTCATTCCCCAGCACCCACATGAGGAAGGAAAGAACTGAGTCCAGCAAGTTGCCTCTCTGACTTCCACATGAGCACGGTGGCACCAAGGGGGAGGTGGGGTGTGCATGCGCATGCGCGTGCATACGCACAAGGGGCGTGCGTGTATTCACAAATAAATACATAATGTAATTTTATATTTTTTAAAAAGTAAAAGAACCTTAAAAAGATTAGACTAAGAGCACGTGATTATTTCTAATCACTCCGTAGGTCACGAAGGAGACCCATCGGCTCAGCCCGTTGGTCCTATTTCTACTCTGGCTGCTGAAAATGAGGGTCCCACCAAAATCAATGGTGTGGAATATCTCAACTCTTGCCTCGCTGGGGATCTTCCTCTCCTGCCTGAGGATCTTCTCTGAGCCTCATCAACTGCTATGGTTGAAACTGAGACAAGCCTCGGGCCATGTCTGTGAGGGAGGCTTTAGGCTAGGATAACTGAGGTAGGTTGGGAACACACCATGTGGGTGGGGGTTGGGGCTGAATAGGAAAGAGCAAGGGAGCAGAGCTGGCATTCAGCTATCTCTGCTTCCTGACCATGAATATAAATGACAGGTGGATTTATACCCTCACTGCCACCAGGACACCATGATTGACTGCGCCCTCAAACCAGGAGCCAAAATAAACTTTCTTTTCTTAAGCCACATTTTGTCAAATATTTTGTCCCAGCAGCATGAAACACAGCTAATACATGGGCCCAGTAATCATCTCTCCTGAGCAGCGAGTCAGCCATGTTGAGCAAATTTCACATAGCTGGCTGGTGGGTCGCCTCCAGCTAATAAAATGAGGACTTAGGGCACGTAGAGCCCTGTCATTTTACACTACTGTGACTCTCACCAAAGGGACCTGCTTGGCAGGTAATAGTGACACATTTATTAACGGCAGGGTTTGTGTTCCTGCCTTAGCTCAGACCCCAGATTGACTTCTTTCCCCAGGTCCCCTGAGCCTGTTCCACATTCAGGAGCCGATCCCCTCTTCCCTTGGGTGTCAATCCTCCCAAATCCTCTGTGCTCCCTTCAGCTTGCCTTCAGTGCCGGTGATGAGAAGGGAGATTTATTTCCTTTGCTTTCTGTGGAGGGGACTTAACAGAAGATGTATTGTTCCCAGCTAGATTTTCATCAAGGCTGCGGAAGAGGCAGGAAATCTCCTCCTCAGAAACAATGTCAAGTGTCTTTGAAGTCACTGACTGAAAAACGAATTAAAGAGAAACTTATAACCATTTCAGTTAAGTATTTTCAGTTAAGTATCATGCACGGAGCTATATTTTACGTGGGAATGGGACATGATGTCTACACACATGTTAAGTCCCGTTATCTCAGGGTCAGATGAGGGCTCTTGGTAGGATTTCTCTCTGCCCATAATGAATCATGCTGCTGTCGGTATAGCAAGGGTCACAAGCAAGAAGAAATAGCTACCCCGCTGTGAGAATATGCAGACGGAACTTGCAATACCCGTGTCTTCACTCACACCATAAACTATGGCTATTGAGTTCAACTTAAGTTTTTCTTCAGTATAAGATAAGTCAAGAATCCCTTGCACTTGGGACTTGTACCTGTGGAACATCTTCAGGTATTCTCCTGTGCACTGTACCGAGTTCATCTGTACAATAGAAAGACTCCACTTACAAGTATGGGGTTTCACTGGCCGTAGAGATGCATGCCTGTAACTTCCAGGACTCGGGAGGCTGAGAGAAAGAAAGTCAGCTTGAGCTCAAGGCTAGCCTGGGCTATGGTGTGAGGCTCTGTCTCAAAAAAAAAATCAAAGTGGGAAGCAGATGGAGGAAGGGAGGAGGGAGACTGTAGACAGCTCATACTGCTTCTTCCTTCCTGCTCCTCATATTGTCTATGATATCAATTGCTCAGAAATCTGTCTTATGGGTATATTAGGGTGTTTTCAACTAGTTTGAGAATTAAGAAGCACAAGCGTCTTCAGCACTGACCCTGGGACTTTTAGTTAGCTTCTCTTTCTTTCTGGGCTTCCTTGTTCTCTGTTGCTGGTTCTCCCAGCTGATCTTGATGGTCCCCTCTCTTACGGGGGAGACAGCATGAAAATTAATGAGGCTGGTTGAGGGAGCAGGAGATGGGAGGGTCCTATTCCTTTCTAGCCATTGACCTCGGAGGTGTCTGAGTTTCGGAACCCTTGCTATGGACATTTATTGAGACCATGGGTTGAGATGACACATGCAGCGGGAAGCGCTTTGGCCAAGCCAGATGTCACTTTCTCCCTGCAGGCCCTTATTTTTTCACCCAGAGCTGTCAGAGGAGTTCAGTCAGGAGTGCAGTGATTAAGCAATCTGTCCACAAGGAAAGTTGATCTTAGAAAATTAACCGTTCACACTAGCACAGTTCAAGGAAAACCAATTCATGCAGTCAGCAAACCTTCTGGGCTCAGGGGTCTGTTCTCTTCAGGGTAGGTATTTGGTGCTTTGGGGCTATGGTAGGAACGTTTTAGAGGCATCCACTCTACAAAGACCTCCAAATCACATCCCACAATCCCCTGCTGGTTTCCTCAAATCAGATCACTTGTTCCCATTATTTCCTATAGTCACGTCCATGTCAAACTTTGAAATGGTCATCTTTTAGTCAATCTAAGGTTTTAAGTCTTTTCAGGGGAGCAGAGAGACTTTTGAGACAAGTCATGGAAGAAGACAGGCATTTTCTTTCCCTCCCCAGAGGCCTTCTAATTATGTGTGTATCCTAGGAATTTCCCCAGATCTCTGTATAGGGTCTTCTATCCCAAGCGAAACCTTCCTCCTGCTTGGCCCTGTATGACAAACCCAGGAGTCAACCGACTTAAGCTTAACTCTTGCGGTATCTAGGCAGTCTGTAACTAGACAGAACACAAGCTTGGTATCTGGACAGCTTGGTGAGTCTGGCAATTAGAAGCTTATCTGGCTCTGCCTTGCCCTTGAATGCCTGTGAGCTGAGGTGTGAGAGCGGATGGAGGGAGAAGACGAAGGCGGATCTGTGTGAAATCCCAGGGTTTCAGTTCACAGGGACTTGTGGCAACTCCTTTCGGTTTCAAAGCATACAGTTTTCCTTCCTTGATGGAGAAGCTTTGACTTCGGGGTTGAAAACGCATAAACGGAGCCTAAACCACAAGTCTCGATGCACTTTCAAATTGAGTAGAGGACGAGAAAGAGGTAGAGAGGCTACCCCAGCTGCGTTCCCAGGCTGGCCCTGGTCCACCCCCAGCATCTTGTAATTCCTCTCCACCTGCCTCACAACCGAAGTCAAAGTGAAGTGGGACCCCAGGCACCTGTACATAGCTTGTCCCATATGTGGAGGTCAGAAGATAACATGTAAGAGGTGGTTCTTTCTTTTCACTGTATGGAACCCAGGGACCAAACTTAGATCTTCAGATTTGGTGGCAAACAAGCAAGCACTTTTAATTGCAGAAAACCTTGGAAGCCAGGAAAAAGCATTGGATCACCTTGAGTTAGAGTTACATGGGGATTGAACTCAGATTGTATGGAAGAGCAGTTAGTTCCCTTAACCGCTAAGTCCAGGGATGCCTCAAAACTGCAGTGACCTCCAACCTCTGCCTTCTAAGGACTGGGTTTATAGAGGCATGTCTCCACACCTGGCTATCTGTTTGAGGAATCAGAATCCAACCTCTGCCTTCTAAGGACTGGGTTTATAGAGGCGTGTCTCCACACCTGGCTATCTGTTTGAGGAATCAGAATCCAACCTCTGCCTTCTAAGGACTGGGTTTATAGAGGCGTGTCTCCACACCTGGCTATCTGTTTGAGGAATCAGAATCTGCTCGTTATATAGGTAAAAGATGTACAAAATGCCTAAAGATCTTACTTTCAAGACTCCCCTGGCCCGTGACTGTGTCTATGTGTGTGCTCACGTGGACCCCGGAAGTCACTCTTAGGTGCTGTCCACCTCTTTGTGGATGGAGTCTCTCACTGGCCTGTAGCTCACTGATTAGGCTAGCGGGCTGCCCCATGAACTCCCTGGGCTCTGCCTGCCTCTAAGCCTTCCCAGCACTGAGATTACAGATGCCCAGGGTTATTTTTAATGTGGATTCTGAGGGTTGAACTCAGGTCCTCATGCTCACAAGGCGAAGAGTTTTCTAACTGTCCTCTCTCTCCGGCCCAGGATTAGCCCACTCTCCCTTTCGCACATGGTTGTGCATTGTGTGTGTGCATTTATCGGGGGAGTGGATGCATTTACAGCACAGATGTGAACATCGGAGATCAACTTCCAGGAGCTGAATGTTTTCTTCCAGTGTGAGCACTCTGGGGAATCAACTGGAGTGGTCAGGGTGGGCAGCAGGCAGCAAACACACTGGCCCTCACCAATTTGTTACGAATGGTTTGCTATGTGAATCTAGTTTAGCTGATGTCAACTAAGAAATGTTACAGAGAAGGATCCTTGGCCTGGATTTTCACAGTAGGGGACTAAATCTTTGCTGAGCAGAAAAGCGAGTGGGTCAGATGACTTCTCAGGTCTATCCCAGCTCTCTTACAGGGTCAGTGTGAAGAGCAGACAGTGGACGACCCCGAGTGACCAGTGGAGATTTGCTTGTGGGCTCCACTTCATTGCTTCTGCTCCAGGATGGATCCAAGCATCAGAAGATCAGTCTGAATTTCTCTTAGATTTTGCCCGAGTCTCCTTTCCATCCACTCTGGTTTCATTTAATCAAGGTGAAACTAATCCTTTCTGGGTAAGTCCCTTTCTTTCTACTGTGACAAGACATCTAACAGGGGCAACTTATGGGATAGAGGGAGGGTTTCTGGGGCTCACAGTTTGAGGGGATAGTCTGCCCTGAAGAGGAAGTCAAGACAGCAGAAGCATGAGGCAGCCAGTCACATTGTATCCATGGTCAGGAAGCAGACACGAAAACTCTCCTTTGTATTCAGTGTGGGACCTCCAAGCCATGGGATGGGGCCACCCATATTCATGGTGGGTCTTTACATCTCATTTGGCCTTTTCTGGAATCACTCAGCGGTGTCTTTCCGTACTGATTCTTAGTCCTAGCAAGCTGACAATTAGGATCAATTATCACACTGTCTAGGTTCAAGTCAAGCTATGCTGTGGTCAGGGACAGCTGAAAATTAGATAAAATCGTGCAGAATAAGGGATACAACAATATCTATATCCCCAAAAGCCCAAGGGCTCTTAATATGAAGGGATCCTTCAGAGGAGTCCGAGACATGAACAGAGAGTCAAGCTTGGGAACCGCACCTTGGGCAAATTGCTTCTCTCTCTTATCTTGGAATAGGGACTGGTGAGTTGATCCAAAAGCTGGCAGGAAGAATGGGCACCATCAAACCACATTGTTTGCATTTTTCTCTTTGCAAGCCTGACTGCCTGAGTTCAATCCTTGGGACCCACATAGTGGAAGGAGAGAACCAAGTCCCTAAAGTTACCCCTTACCTCTACGTATGCATGCATTATAAACGCAGACATGCACATGCAAAATAAACAAATAAGTGCAATAAAAAAAACTTAGACATGTAAAGCGAACAATGTCATCCACATCTGACCCTCTGTTGCCCTTCCACAGTTCCTTTTATGGAACTTCTATGTCATATTTTCCTAGTCACATTCCCATGGGGTATGTGACATGGATGAGTACCCTCATTTGTCAGAGCAAAACACACCTGCTCTGCTGCAAAGTCAGCTCTTAGATCCCTGGAGCTGAAATTCTTACTGGGTTCTCTCTAGCCAGAGCCCCTGGACCTGAATCTCAGTTCTGCTTCTCTTGTCTGTGCAACTGTAGAAATATGGATTTACTTCTGTATGCCTTCCCTTGCCTAGAAATGAAGATGTCCCTTGAGGATGAATATAATATATTGCCCTATATTAGAAGTCATCTAAATGACCCCGTTTTCAGATGGCTTCTTCAGGAAAGACAGTACTGTATTTGGCTTGATGGATACTAAAGTTTGTCCTCTGTTTACTCTTCCTGCCATGCATGGATGTCCAGTGACCAGCGCCATGAGCCACGGCCCAAATACAGGGGAGGGAAAAAAGAAGACGGGCAAAACATTGTTTCCTTAGCCGGCAACCAGAAGCCCTGCCTGGGAGCTCACTCACGCTGGGTGAGAGTTTCCATGTCTGCACAAGGAGAACTGGAAAGGAAGACGGACCCCGGTGACCAGGCCCAGAGTGTCAAGTAAACACCTCGCTGCTGTCCACAGACTCGCCTGGCCACACTACTGTATACATTTACACTGGGGGAGAGTGAATGAATTAGCTCAATTCACTAACACTGTTGTTTAATTTGGAGCCTGGAGCACAGGCTACCAAGCAACATGGCTGTCTTAGAAAGTGCTTGTGTATTTTTAAAAAAAACGTGGCTAGTATTTTAACCTGAGATTTCCTCTGTGTGTTTATTTCCTCTAACAGGGTGTCTCATCTGTGGTTGCTGGGACAAGACTGAAAACCTCATAAAGAGGAACAGGAGTGCAGGGGCAATCAGTGTCCCCAGAGTTCAGAACGGGTGTTAGAGAAGGGCCAGTTTGCAGGAGAGGAGATATCAAAAATTTTGTTTTAATATTGCTTTGCATGTTAGAATCTTTCCACCCACATCTTGGGGATTCCTGGGAAGACTCTGAAGTCAAAGGTCTCAGAATCCAGCTCTAGTTGAAGGACACAAGGAACTGGAAGACAAAGTTTTAAATCTTGGTTCTTCTTCCTCCACCTTTGACCCACAGAAAGGATTAGTCAGCCCTCTGAGACTCAAATTAATATCTCTCTCTCTCTCTCTCTCTCTCTCTCTCTCTCTCTCTCCCTCCCTCCCTCCCTCCCTCTCTTCCTCTCCCCCTCTCTCCCTCTCTTTCTCACTCTTGTGTGTATGTACCCCATACCTCCATAACGATAGCTTACATTTACTTCTTGGTTTTAGCCAATGAGCTTTCATATCAGCATCTCATTTAAATGTATCAAGCCCAGCCACCAAGGTCATACTGAGCATCAACTCTCAGACCTTTCTGGATTGTGATAAACTTGCAGCCAATCACCCCCATCCCACACACACCTTAGACTTGCCTTCAGCTCTGTGCTTATCCCAGAAGAGAATGCCAGGAAAGGAACCCTGCTACAACTTTGTCCACCAAAAGAGGAAACAGGATCCTCTGGGAGTGCCTCAAATACATGCTGGGAGCAGAATTTGGTTCCTCTGAAAGAACAGAAGTGTTCTTTGCTACTAAGCCTGCCCCTCCCCCCTTCTCTCTGTTGTTGTGTCGCATGTGTCTTGGTACATTGGCACATGCTAGGCCTCTACCACCGAGTAATAGTCCTGCCTTCTTTCATCTTTTCAGCCACTGTCTCACCAGTTGCCCAGTCAGGGCTTGAATGTTTTATCCTCCAGCCTCAACTTCCCCAGTAGGTAGGATGGCACCTGAACCACCAGGCTAAGCAGCTGTCTGTTTAACAATGCATGTGTGTAGATAAGGAAGCCAAGTGGGAAGGTGGCCTCAAGAAAGCTTGTCCCCAAGGCCACAGAAAGAATGCAGTCCTGGAAAGTAGGAAAAAAATACCATCTTTACCAAGAAAAAGGTCATCATCTCATCTGAATTAGTATGGACGCTAAACATGCCCAGCACTAAAAAAGATTGCTTAGGGTTGGAGACAAGGTTCCAATAGGAATCCTCGTCCTACATGGATGGGGTTGATCGCATTGGTGCTAATTTGTAAGTGGAGGTTGCTTGTTTGTTTCCTGGCTGCCCAGACCCGAAATAATCACTCAGAAACTACATTAATTAAATTACTGCTTGGCCAATCACCTCAGCATATTGCTAACTAGCTGTTATATCTTAAATTAACCCATTTCTACTAATTTGTGTATCACCATGAGGTTGTGGCTTACCAGGCAAAGTTCCGGCATCTGTTCTGGCAGCTACATGGCATCCTATTGACTCCACCTACTTTCCCACAGCATTCAGTTTAGTTTTCCTTCCTACCTCTATTCTACTAAGCCACTGGCCAAAACAGCTTTATTCATTAACCAATAAAAGCAACACATAGACAGAAGGACTTTCCACACTGTTAGACCTCAAGTCAAAATATGGGCTTCCCTGAGCACAAGGCTCTTATCCTCAGCCTCTCTTTCTTCTTCCCTGTGGCATCTAAGACAGAAGCTCTGCTATAGTCTCACAGTCAGGGCAGACTTGAAGGAGGGTCTCTGTTCCAGCCTCTGGACTGACCCTGCCCAGGTTAGCAACTGTTACTTTGTCCAGCAGGGTAAAATAAGTGTCCCTAGGAACCTTAGTATAGCATAGTCTGAGCTGGACTGTACAAATGGAAAAAGAGCTTTCTTTAACAAATGTGGTCAATTTGTATCTATGTATGTTTCCCATATGCATGCAGTGGTGTACATGTGTTTGCGTATATGTGGGGCATGTGTTTATGTGTTGTGTATGTGTGTGTGTGTGGAGACCTGAGGCTAATGCTGAGTTTCTTCCTTGATCTCTCTCTGCCTTATATATTGAAGCATGATTTTGTTCTGAAGCAGGGTCTCTCACTGAGCTCAGATCTCACAGTACTGACAACTCTGGTGGCCAGCTTGCTCTGTGGATTTGGCTTCTGATTCCTGTGTGCCAGGATCCCAAGCAGTCCCAGCCCCACCTGAATTCTCAGGCCAACACTGCCAAGGCTTTACCAGATGCCCCATCGCCCCAGTCCTCTATGATTTGGTTTTTGTTTCTTTTTGACATTTTAAAACATGGTCTCATGTAGCCCATATTTTCTTTGAGCTTTGCATATAGCTTGGATCCTTCAGCCTTTCCATCTAGAGTGCTGAGGTTACAGCTGTGCATCTCTCCATCTCCTTTTTCTGGCCCTCGGGATGGAATTCAGGACTTGAGCTCACTAGACAAGTGCTCTACCAACTACACCTCCAGCCCTTGGTTTCATTGTGTTAATAAGTCACTCTCTAACCCTGATTGGCCTTGAACTCACTATATAGTTCAGGCTGACCTCAACATGGAGGTCCTCCTGCCTCAACTTCCTGAGTGCTAAAATTATAGGCATAAAGCCTATAATTATATAGGCACTAACCCTCTTCATTGTTTTTTATAAAGTTGCAGAGTTAAACACTCAAGAGACACCCTAAAGACCCCTCAGGCCCTTTACCCCCAAGCTCCCCCACTTCTGGCTCTCTGCGATCCAAGCTATAGCTGTCTTCAGTCTCATTCCTTTGGGTTAAGATAGTGGCCTCTGTCGAAATCTGAAAATTCCTGGGAGGGAGAACACATGGAGCGTCAGTCTCCAGCATCTCGGGCCCCATTTATCATGTTTTCATCACCCTAGCCGAGCAGCGACAGCCGCCTTGCTGCTGCCTGCTGCCTATTCTCCTTCCCCTCCACCTCCTCTGCAGCAGGGACTCTGGGAGGCCAGCTGCACCCACCCACCCGTGTCGCATCCCACTCTCAAACCTTCGCCAACCCTACTCCCAGCCCCTCCGACTCTTCAGAATGCAAGATCTCTGTATTTCGAGAGCTAGTGGAATTCCCCTGACCCTGAATATAATAGGTGCCTTAGAGTTGGCCCCCAAACCTGTCTTCCCCACACCCTCCTTTACTTCCTGAAGAACTTCACCCCACCTACGGACATCCAGGTGTGGGGACCTGAGCCCCACATCAAAAGTCAGAAATGTGGCTGGAGAGATGGCTGAGCAATTCTTGCTTTTACAGGGACCTAGGTTCAGTTCCTAGCCCCCCAACACTGGGTGATTTCCCACTGCCTGAAAGCCTAGTTCCAGAAAAACTCATGTAGACAATACAATGGCATATAAATAAAAATAGGAAATGAGGGACTGGCGGTGGTGGCGCATACCTTTAATTCCAGCACTCTGGAGGCAGAGGCAGGTAGATCTTTGAGAGTTCGAGGCCAGACTGATCTACAGAACTCGTTTTAGGACAGCTAGGGCTGTTTGTTACACAGAGAAACCCTATCTCAAAAAACAAACAAATCATTTTTATTTTATTTTATTTTTAATTAATTTATTTATTAAGGATTTCTGCCTCCTCCCTGCAACCGCCTCCCATTTCCCTCCCCCTCTCCCGATCAAGTCCCCCTCCCTCATCTGCTCGAAGAGCAATCAGGGTTTCCTGACCTGTGGGAAGCCCAAGGACCGCCCACCTCTATCCAGGTCTCCTAAGGTGAGCATCCAAACTGCCTAGGCTCCCCCAAAGCCAGTACATGCAGTAGGATCAAAAACCCACTGCGATTGTTCAAGGTCCAAATCAGGAGCAGAAGGAGACGGAGCACGAGCAAGGAACTCAGGACCGCGAGGGGTGCACCCACACACTGAGACAATGGGGATGTTCTACTGGGAACTCACCAAGACCAGCTGGCCTGGGTCTGAAAAAGCATGGGATAAATCCGGACTAGCTGAACATAGCGGACAATGAGGAATACTGAGAACTCAAAAACAAATCATTTTTAAAAGCTAGGTATGGTGTCATGAGCTTGTAGCCTCAGCAGTGGGAGAGGCAGGATATGGCTGAGGATAGAGGGGTGGCAAGCCTAGCCTGATGTGTAAGCTTTAGGTCTCCATGAGAGACCCTGTTTCAGAGGCGGAGATAGGAGCTGGGAAGACAGCTGTGTGGGTAAGTGTGCTTGTTGTACAAGCTTGAGGTCAAATCACCATCACGGGGAGTCATGTAAAGAGCTGGGTGTGGTTTTGTGACTGCAGCACTTGCGCACGGAGGAACTTGCTGGCCTCTAACGTAGCTCCAGGCTCGGTGTGAGAATAAAGGTCTTTCATTTAACCTCGGACTCACCATTCCTACTAGATTGGCTGGTCGGCAAGGCCCCAGGATCTGTTTCTGTACTCAGTATAGATTATAGATGGTTATCACAACACTTAGCTTTTATCTGGATGCGAGAATCTAAACCTTAATCCAAGCTTGTGTTCCACACTTGAACGTTACCCACAAGGCCATCTTCCCAGATCTCCTTGTTCTTGTCTAACGTAATTATACCAAACCGAAAAAAAACAGAAACTGAGGTGTCTCTGATTTTCTCTCCTGCTTAGCACTGAGTCAGTCTCCTGCAATCATTGATACTGCAAAGAGGTGTGGGTCTCCCTAGATGTCCACCATGAACGTCTTGCTCTCTGAGTTGTTCTAAGAACTCTTCGTCACCATTGAGAGCATCTATGTGATTGATAGCTACTTAGCCCCTTCTTTCATTTATTCTTTGCTTGCTTGATGTGTGTGCGTGAGAGAGAGAGAGAGAGAGAGAGAGAGAGAGAGAGAGAGAGAGAGAGAGAGACAGATGGACAGACAGACAGACGGACAGACAGCCCTGATCCTCACCATGTGACCAAAACCCTTGGATTCCTGGCTTCTCAGCCCCTCCTCCCAAGTGTTGACCCTCGCACCTGCCTCTTTGGTTCATCCCTTGCTCTTGTCTCCGAGAAGTATTGTCTCCAAAGAGGAGAGAATCTGCTCCAGATTTTGACGAGAAAATCTTTACCTCCGTGAACCTCTGGAGGAGACTCAAAGCACAGAGCAGCTCCCCAGGCTGTCCACCCTAACCTTCACGTCACACACACCCGCCGTGTGCAGGCTCCCCTGCCCGACTCCAGGCTTCCCTTCAGACTCCCATTTAGGGGACCATGACTCTGAGAGGGAAGAACCTTGTTCACACAGTAGCATGGCCTGGAGCAGAGCCCAGGTTGGCTGTCCTCCAAGACCTATGCTTTTATTATGTTTTCTTGCTTGTTTAAATTGTTTTTCTAATGATAAAATGTTTCATACACACACATAATAATACACACAACACTATGCAGATAGTATAAAGAATAACAAACTAAAGCCCATGGCCCCATCACCCAGGCTAACACACAGCCCCGATGAAATGTTCATGAATCCACCTGTGTCCTCACAGCCCTTGTTCCCGTCACCCTTTCCTCGGGTAACCACTTCTCCTATATTTTATGATGTATTTTTTAACCTTGCTATTCTCTCCCTAATTTTAATATATGTATGTATAAACATATATAGATCTGTAATGATGAGCTATTGAATTGTCTGTCATCCTGAATGTTACATAAATGAGCTTATACTACACATATTTTAGAACACTTATATGTGTCAGTAGTCTCAGAAAAATGTATTCCGTTCTATTGCTATATAGCATTCTATTCCACACTTATTTATTTTGCTATTGGTCAATGTTCCTACTTTAGCTATAACAATAACATTGTGTGTGTGTATATATGTATATATATATATAACTGTATATAATATATATTATACATAACATACACACACACATATGTAATTGTCGTAATTGTCTCTTTGTCCCTCTGTCTCTTGTCTTCTAATTTCCTCAAGGGTGTAAAGACATTGTGAATATATATAACTATATAATATTATATATTATACATAACATATATACAATGTCTTGGCCAACTTGTACTGCCAGACAACAGTCTGGGAAACTGGAATAACAGAAATGTATTTTCTCACAGTCCTGGAGCTTCTGGGTCCCTCGTGAAGGTGCTCTCCATGGTTTGTCAGCAGTGCCTTCTGACCGTGTGGTAGGGAGGAGAAAGGGAGGTGTCTCTTCATGCCAGGTCACTAATGTCATCACAAAGGCGCCACACTCATGACTTCTTCCAAACTTAATTATTTGTCACATCTATAAACCCCATCCTAGTGTGGTTGGAGTAAGGGTCTAGGAACTTGGTGAGGTCACAACCCAGTCCACAGCAAGTGAGATTGCTGGGTCCTAGTGTACCAATATCTTCAACTTCAATAGATACTGCCAAACTGCATAGTAAGATGTCAGTTCAAAATCCACGGTCTAGAGCTGGGGAGGTAGTTCATTCATAAATTGCTTGCTTCACAAATGTCAGATCCTAGTTTAGAGCTCCAGAATCCACATAAGAACAAAACCAACCACATACAATGGCAAGATGGGGGTAGAGACAGAGTGAATTTCACCAGCCCACTAGCTGAAGGTACCTTGTAAAGTTCCTGACACAGTCTCAAGACAAAGGCAGACACTGGAGGTTGTCCCTGACCTTCATATGCATGTGACACACACACACGAGGGGGGGGGGAGAAGAGAGAGGAAGAGAGATAGAGATAGAGAGAAAATGAATATTTTTAACAAATATTTGGGAAAAACATGTTTGGGGCTGTTTGGGGGAATTAATTTTCTATCCAGCCAGAGCCAGTTCTGGTCATCTTTTCAAAGCAAGGGGTTGTTTATGGTAAGTGCTAGTCAATACCACATCACCCACCTTCCTTAGTTCATTCTCTAAATGAACTAAGTGTGAATAAGAAGAGAGAAAGGATACTGTGGAATTCAGTCAAGGGGACCAGATGTCATCAAGTAGTCAGAGAGGGGGAAAAGATCATATAGGACCTTGTCAGCCATGATGCAGCATCTAGGATGGGGAAGTATTAGCAAATGAGAAGTTATTCTCTCCCCCCCCCCCTCTCTTATAATTCTGGAGATCAGGAGTCTGACACAGGTCTCCCAGGCACCGAAGAAGTCACCTATAGGACTGTGATCACCCTGGAACCTCAAGTGACTATCTCCAGTCTTAATTCTTTGGGCTCCTTGGGTGGACTAGACTTTTTCAGCACTTGGTTCAAAGCCAGCATGAAGTCACTGACCTTCCACATCCTCTCATATGCCCAGGTTAGCCTGGATAGGGTCTCCACGCTAAAGGGCTCGTATTCCTATGATGTGTTGTGCTTTGACTCTCCTGGAAACCCTGATACTTTCCCCATCCGCACCTCCATCACATCTGTACTGTCCCCTGGCCATGTGAGGTCATATTCTCTCATGACCCAGGACATAAATGTCTTTGTGGGCAGCCTTTGGTAGCAATGCAGGCCTCTAAGTAGAAGAGGGATGTGGGGGAACCTGTTGTATACATGGTCGCTTGGGTAGACTAGGTAGCACCAGTCAAAGACAGCCACAGGGAGAAAGAGGGAAGGCCCTGGGAATGCTCACCGAAGTTGGGAGGGCCCATGTCCCTCAGATGAAGACAGACGCGGAACAGAAAGCGTGTAAGAAAACTCACTTCTGGTGGGTTATAAAGGCAAGGCCCATAGGCTTCCTGACAGATTATATCCTGGAAGAGTTTCCAAGCTGGTTTCAAGGACTTTATTCAGCACACTAAGGAATAGAAATAGAAATGCTGCTGAAGAAGATGCCCGGCCAGAAGTAGGAGTGGAGCCCAGGATACCTCCACCAAACAAAGACTGCTGGGAACCCCCTCTTTTCTGCCTGACAGCTATTTTTGGTGTCAACTTGACTACATCTGGAACTAACTAAACCAAAATGGCTGGTCACACCTACGAGGACTTTTTTTTTCCTTAATTAAATCATTTGAAGTGGGAAGACCCACTTCTAATCTGGACCTTTGAGGTGGAAAGATCCACCTTTAATCCAGATCTTTTGAGGTAGGGAGATCCATCTTTAATCTGAACCGCGCCTTCTGCTGGAAGCCTATATAAAGGACATGGAGGAAGGAAGCTTGCTCTCTCTCTCTCTTTGCCTGCTTGCTTTTGCAACTTCATTCCTTCACTGGCATTAGAGCCAAGACCAGCTGAGACATCCATCCTCAAGGACTGAACAACCACTGGATTCTTGAACTTTCTGTTGGTACACAGCTGTGGTGGTTTGAAAGTAAATGTCCCCCAAAAGGAGTAGCAATATTGGGGGGTATTGCAGTAGGTATGATCTTCTTAGAAGAAGTGGGTTACTGTGAGGGTTGGCTTTGAGGTCTCCTATGCTCAAGCTGTGCCCAGTGACACAGTTCTCTTCCTGTTGCCTGTAGAACAAGGTGTAGAACTCTCAGCTCCTCCACCACCATGTCTGCCTGCACACTACCAGGTCCTGTCATCATAATAGTGGACTAAACCTCTGAAACTGGAAGCCAGTCCTATCAAATGTTTTTCTTTATGATGTTTGCCATGCATGGTGTCTCTTCACAGCAGTAGAAACCATAACTGAGATAGAAGCTAGTACCTGGGACTGGGGTATTGCTATGATAGACCTGACCATGCTTTTGTTTGGAAGAATTTGGACTTTGATATTTTGGGTTAGGAAAGTGTAATGTTTTAAGCACTGCTTAATGGGCCAGACTAAAAGGAACCTGGAAGATTTGAACTGTCAAGGGCCTGGCTCAAGAGGTTTCAGAGAAGAAGAATTTTAGTATGTTGTCTAGAGATTGTTCTTGTGATATTTTGGTAAAGAAAGTGGTTTCTTGTTGCCCTTGTTGGAAGTCTCCTTGAGGTTAAAGTAAAGTGTTTTAGATTAATTCCATTGGCAAAGGAAATCTCAAATCAAGCCTATATACTCTATCATGTGATTATTAGTGTTAACTCTAATGAAGATTTATGATGAAAAGAGGTACACTGAGCAAGTGAAAACATAAAATATACAATTTGAGGAGAAAAGGAGCACTGGGAAGTAGAATGGAACTAAGTACTGTGTTCAAGGAGATAAACAGATTAAGAAATGTAACAAGGAAAGTGCTGACTTCAGGGCAAGATCTCACCCAGCTGAATTTCCAACTTGTGAAAAGGAATTAAAGAAAAGTGTAGAAAGCCGGGCGGTTGGCTGCGCACGCCTTTAATTCCAGCACTCGGCAGGCAGAGGTGGGTGGATCTCTGTGAGTTCAAGGCCAGCGTGGTCTATAAGAGCTAGTTCCAGGATCACGAATTATAGGCTCAATGTCCTTTATTTATGGCTAGAAACCAATTATGAGTGAGTACATCCCATGTTCCTCGAGGGGTGACCCACACACTGAGACAATGGGGATGTTCTATCGGGAACTCACCAAGGCCAGCTGGACTGGGTCTGAAAAAGCATGGGATAAAACCAGACTCGCTGAACATAGCGGACAATGAGGAATACTGAGATCTCAAGAACAATGGCAGTGGGTTTTGATCCTACTGCACGTACTGGCTATGTGGGAGCCTAGGCTGTTTGGATGCTCACCTTACTAGACCTGGAAGGAGGTGGGAGGTTCTTGGACTTCCCACAGGACAGGGAACCCTGACTGCTCTTTGGGCTGATGAGAGAGGGGGATTTGATTGGGGGAGGGGGAGGGAAATGGGAGGCAGTAGCGGGGAGGAGGCAGAAATCTTTAATAAATAAATAAATGAATATAGAAACAAGCAAAAAAAAAAAAGAGCTAGTTCCAGGATAGGCTCCAAAGATACAGAGAAACCCTGTCTCAATAAAACACAAAAAAGAAAGGAAGGAATGAAGGAAGAAAGGAAGAAAGAAAGAAAAGCTTAGAGCCCATTGTGGCGGTGCATGCCTTTATTTCTACCACTAGGAAGACAGAGGCTGGTGGATCTCTGAGAAGTTCCAGAACAGCCAAGCTTTCTCAGTGAAGGAAACCAAGGAAAACAGAAAGTTGGTGCAGATATCATTAACAAGGGGGTCATGTTCCAACTCAAGCAAGCAGCAGAACTTGGCAGTTTTGGTCACATGGCTCTGGTTTTAGAATCAAGGAAAAAGTTATGGAATGTTGAAAAATCAAGGAAAGAAGTTATGGAATGTTATGGGACTTACCTCCACGACTAAGGAAAGCCAGGTTTATGTTAGGGCTGTCCCTGAATGGAAGCCTAAAGAGGCCCTTGTGTGACGTTATGAAGGTGAAGCCTGGATTACCTTGGAGACCCCAAGACGTTGGAAATGCCAGAGCCGTGGGATACCTGCCAAGGAGAACTGCTAACAGGGAGTGGAACAAGTCCAAGAGAAAGAAGTGTGTTGCAGTCACCCAAGCTGGAAGGAGTTGGAGATCTGAAGAGCATTCTGACATTAGATGGAGATGCAGAGTTTGGAGTTTGTCCAGCTGGTTTTCAGTCTTGCTTTGGTCCAGTATTTCCTTACTGTGCTCCCTCCCATATGTTTTGGAATGGTAATGTATGTTGCACTGGCTGATTCTGTGTGTCAACATGACACAAACTAGAGTCATCAAAGAGGAAAGGCCTCCATGAGCTCCAACTGTAAGGCATTTTCTCAATTAGTGACCAACGAGGAAGGACCCAGCCCATGGTGGGTGGTATTGTCTCTAAGTAGGTGGTCCTGGGTTTTATTAGAATGTGGGCTAAGCAAGCCATGGGGAGCAAGCATTAAGCAGCTCCTCTCTATGGCTTCTGCATCAGCTCCTGTTCCGGGGATCCTGCCCTGTTTGAGTTCCTGTCCTGACTTCCTTCATTGCTAAAGGGTAAGTCAAATAAACCCTCTTCTTTTGCCTTATGTTCACGGTGTTTAGTTGCAGCAATAGAAACCATGACTAAGACATGTATTCTGTGTCATTATATTTTGGAAGTATATGATCTGCTATTTTATTTTGATTTTTTTACAGGTGATTACCTTTGAGAGATTGACATGATTCTCAAAAGAAACTTTGAACTTTGGACATTTACTTGGCATTGAGACTGATAGACTATGGGACTTTTGAATTTGAACTGAATACAGCTTTCATTATAATATGGTTGCAAGTCCATGGGGGCCAGGGAGTGGAATGTGGTAGATTGAATGAAAACACTCCCCATAGGTTCATATATTCAAACGCTTAGGCATCAGGGAGTGGCTTTATTTGAGAAGGATTAGGAGGTGTGGCCTTGTTAGAGGAAATGTATCATGGGGGGGGGGCTTTGAATTTCAAAAAAAACCATAGCAGGCCCAGATCTGTAGCCCTGCCTGCTGCCTATGGGTCAGGGTGTAGCTCTCAGCACCAGCCTGGCTCTCTGCTAACTGCTGTGATAACAATGGAAACATCCCCCCCCCCATTAAATGTTTTCTCAATAAGAGTTGCCTTGGTCATGGTGTCTCTTCCCAGCAAGAGAACAGTGATTAAGAGACCTACTGAGCACTTTGCACAGCATCTAAAAGGTCCCCAGGGCCTCTAAACAGAGCTGGCCTCCTCTCTGTGCTGTGGCGTCAAGGAGGGCCTCACTTACCCTCCATTTTCCCTAGAAGAACCTACTCCCTGGTCCCAACCCACCTCTTTGCTTTATCCTCACTCTTGCCTGGCTTTCCTACCTCTGTTAGTAGATTAGTTGTGGGGACCGGGTGCCTGAGAGAGCTCTCTCTCCTTCTTCCCATCTCTCTCCTGAACCCCTTGTCCTAACATCTCACAGCCAGCAAAGGTCCTCTCCTACCCAGCATCCTAACAAATGACCAGTCCTCCCCCCGTCTCCACAGAATATATCCGTTGGCTCTATTCTGGACATCCTACACAGGACAGAACAGACACTGGAGGCTTGAAGTGGGACCTTTGGCTTTGATGCCAGTGACACTCAGGTGGACAGGAGAGATGGGTGTAGAGCATCTAGAATGGTCTTCTCTTTCTACCCCACACTTCCCTTTAACTTGATAAATAACATCCACTAGTGCCTGCGGGACTTTTCTGTCACAGGGAATTTTGGGGGCATTCTTGGGGGTGCTCCTGAAATCTGTGGTTCATGCTCAGAATCTGACTCACAGGGAGCTCAGCTGCTTGGAACTTTAGCCCCAGGAGGGGAGATATTTTTGCCCGAAATATCTTCTAAAAGCATTTCTGCCCCACCCCTCCCAATACTCGTATCACACACACGCCGTGAATGATCATCCATCATCTCTGCTGGAACACAACTTAGCATGAGTCCTGATGGATGATGGAGGCTCCTTTATCTCATCTTCCTCTCTCTCCACCCTCCTCCTCAACCCCACTCCACCCTTAAAGGAGGTTCTTTTACCTCAGTTAGTCAGGTCATCATACAATCTAGAGAGGAAATGCTTCCCTCAGCCTGATACATTATAGTAACCTTATTAATGTGTATGTACACTGCGTGTGCATATGGGTGTGTGTGTGTGTGTGTGTGTGTGTGAATATGGAGGCCAGAGGATGAAGCTGACTAGGCCCTCAATCACTTGTCACCTTCACTTTTTGAGATAAAGCCTCTGACTGTACCTGGAGTTCACTGATTCAGCTAGACTGGTCCCAGGGATCCCTGTTATTTCTGTCTCCCCAGGGCTGAGATGACACACCACCTCGCCTGGCTTTTGCGGGGCTGGGACTCTAACTCAAGCCTTCATGCTTGCAATATACCTGCCTGAGTCATCACCCCAGGTCCCCACGGTCATTTCATCACCAACAAGTTAATCATTCTCCTGTTCCTCTCATCCGCCCACCTACACCATGGAGCTGGGTGACCTGCCTGGGGACATCCTCCTGCTGCAGAGTTGTCTGAGTGTGTTTCTTCGTGCTTCATCAGTGATGGCCCAGCCATGCCTGACTTCCTTTCCAAGGCTCTGGACTTTGTAGAAACTTCCAAGCCCTGGATGTGACAAATGGCTTTGTGAGTGAAAAGGCATTTACATGTAATACATATCACAAAGGACACCAGAGCTACGCTCAGGAGATCAAATATTTTCCCCAGCTAAGCATGGAAGCATTAATATCTTTCCAACAAAGGCCCTGCCCTCCCCACCCCTGGTTCCTCTATGATCTCAGTTTATTAATGTGGCTGTCCCTCCCCCGGTTAAGCTGCCCTTACCACAGACTCTCATTCCAGTCTCCTGTCTACCATCCGTGGAACACACCTCCTTGGCAAGCATTTAATGGAAGAAGAAGAAGAAGGGGGGAAAAAGAATCCTCCATCATCATAAATCGTAAAATCAAACAACAGAACACTCTCTCCTGGGAAATAAATTCTGAAGAGTCAAGAGGGGGAAAGAGAGGGCTGTGATTATTGTAATCCCTCTCCAGATGCAGGGTGCCCTCCCCAGACAAAACCAGAATTAACCGTAAGCCCTGTTCAAAGGACCATGAGGGCGCTAGTGTGTAAGACAATGTTTGGCAAACAGTAGGGGCCCAATTAATGATTACATAAAAACAAATGAGTGCATTCACACAGCAGCCCTGTGGGCCCCAGCCTGGCCAGACAAGATGGAGTATTGTAAATGAAGTCCCCATGCTGCCCCTGATGTCTGCTTCATACCTTCATTCTAAAAGCCAGTTTGCCCGAAGTGGCACAAGGAAACCTGCCATTGGCCTTGGGAGACATAAGGACTTTTGAAGAGCAAACACCCTTCACAGATGCCACACAGAGGCCACGCTGCTTTCGCAGCACTTGAGGCTCAGCAAGAGCTGCAGACGTCCATGCCACAAGGCAGGCTGAGCCGAGGACCATCCTTTACGAAAACCGGTGGGAGGGCCGATGGGGTGGCTCAGCAGGTTAGGACCAGCGGGTTAGGACAGCTGCTGCCAAGTCTGATGACCTTAGTGCAACTCCCAGAATCCACCTGGTGGAAGGAGAGCACCGCCTCCTGGAGGTTCTCCTCTGACCTCATGCAGTGTAGCACTTGTGCCCTGTCGCTAATAAGTCAGTGTAAAGATAAAACTGGAGTGAGGACAAACCCTGGAGGAAAACAAAGCAAGCAAAACAAAACAGCCACAACAAAACCACAGAGAGTCTCAACTGTGTAGAAAAGACATTTTGGTGCCAAAATCCAAAAGCGTGACAACCAGAATAGCCCGCCCCTACTTAGATGATCCAGTAAATCCGCTGCACAGTCATGTGGTCCATGGGTCTCAGGTTAGGCATCCAGGAAGCAGGAACCAAGGGGTTGGCTCAACCTGTCTTCCAGGAGTTGTGGGGAAATCACGTGATTGTGAGAATGGAGCCCTAAATGAGGAGCTGGCAGGTGTTGGGAAGGACAGAGGAGGTGGGGACTAAGGAAGAGAGTCTTGATGATGCACTGAAGGAGCACGTCTTGTCAGAGAGGCACCAGGTGACAGGAGCAAGAATGAGAAGATCGCCAGGTTCTGTGCCTTTGTCACAGGCAGTCCGTGAGGGACCCTAGTCACACTGATGGCCACAATCCATGGCTGTGCTGCTTGTATGCCTAAGGCTGCAAGCCCGAGGCTAAGTAGCCCCCACATCGGTCCTTTGTCTCCTAGCTTCCTTAAATTTGGGGTGAATCGACCTATCACCCCTCATGGTGAGGCCAACAACATTCAGGGATCTCTGAGGCTGGCCATACCAAGGTGCCGTCACACAGATGTAAGCTATGCCCTGAAATACTTGTCTCCTTCCTCTCCCGTGGCTCCTGTAAGCTCTCCAGTGTGTTTGTCTAAATTTCCGCCTCATTGCTTGATGTATCCCCCCAGCTTCCCCTTTTGACAGCACTTTTGCATGCCTCAAACTGATACATGCCAGGAAGCAAATGGTTCCTGTGGGTGAAGGCAGTGCCCAGGGAGGTGGCTGGAGGCCCTTGGTGCATGCTACCTCCTGGTAGCCCCCAAATGACACATTAAGCAAAGGCATAAAACAGACAAAATGTCCCTGTGGGCTATTTCCACATTCATTTCAGTGTCCTCCCTCCACACAGCCCAGATTCCATAGAAAGTGTTGTGCCCTCTTCCGTACCTCGGACAAGATACCCAATCCAGACCTCCTTGGGCTTGGAACTCTAGGGCCCACGTGAGACCTAGAAATCACTTCTCTCAGAATTTAACCAGTATCTCTGAGCCTCCTTAGTCTACAAAGCAACAGTGGGGCTCTAGGGGTGTCATGGACACTCTCTTCTAAGAACATCAGTCATTACCCTCTTCATCAGAGAAAATGAGATCAGCTAAACCTGGCCTCCACCATGGGACCCACTGATGTTCTCTCAAAGAAGCAGGAAGCAGGGATGATTAGTAGACCTACACCAGAGAGTTCTGCCACTCCTTCCTGTACCTTCAGATATACGTGATTCTACCCCAACTACTCTTGGGAAACGCTAGACTAGAACCTGGAGGGTGGGAGCTAGCTAAAGAGAGTACTCCATTTACAGAGCTACAGGGAAATAAACATATCCATTCTGGGCAGAGGTGTTTGGTGATGCAGCTGTTTGGGGATTGTCCGTGACCCTGTGAGCAACCCTTCACCCAGGTTCTGGCAAGCCCAGTAAACACATTGGTTCCCAAACTGGACTTGAGTGGCATGATTCCGCTGGGTCTGTCCTTGATGCCCTATCTGTGGTGAACAGGTGTTTTGCTCACGTCTCTCCCGGACAAGTCATTACACCAGACACTGGATTTTAAAAGTAGTTCCTATTGCATCGGAATCTGACCTGGTAAGGACAGGCAGATGGACTGGTCAGGTCTAGCCACTTTGGGCCAGTGGGATTTCTCAGCCTCACTGACACTGACAAATTGGAATTAGCAGATGATTTTTTTATTTAAAAAGTCATCAATATTTTTTAATTAGGTTAAGCTTAGACAAATGAGTTTTGTCTAAAAAGATTTCCAGAGAGGAAAAGATAATGAGGCAACAAGATAGGAGAGAAAGAAGCCTATCTCTCCACTTTACAATGAGGACAGAGAGGCAGGAGGTTGGTCTTTCCCAAACCCACAGGACTATTCTGGCCCCAAACCCAAGCCTGGGGTTTAGCTTCCTGTTACAGGGCCACAGCCTCTATCCTGGGTTCTCCTCAAAGCCTTGCTGATTGGGAAGTAGTAGGGGGTAGTAGGGACCCCATTGGCTCTGTGACAGACTAGGATACCCTAGAGTCTGTGGGCAGCAGGAGAAAGGCACAGCTCCGCAGCGATCCCTTCATCTTTTAGGGACCTTGACTCAGGTTAAAAACCAGATCCTTGACCTTGTCACAGAAAAGACTCTCAGATCGAGCCAGTATGAGGATGAGTTGGAGTTTATTAAGACATTTTAACAGAGATTTTTATAGGCAAGAGTTAAAAGGAAGAACGACACTTGGGAAGAAAATAATGCCTGCTAGGGAACATGGATGTGGGTTTCTCAACGAAAAGCCCCAAACCAAGCATCTTCTCATTAACCATCTACATCATTTTGGAGGAGCTGGGGTTATATCTCAAAAGGCTGCCAAGACTCCCCTACCCCTGTTTTATTTTCTCCCTCTCTCTTTGATAAGTGAGCAGTAAAGTGGCCCCAGAAATGCCTTGTGTGGGATTACAGTCTTATAAAACATTACATGAGGGGGTTAGGACTCAAAACTGTAAGGGGGAGGGGAGTCTAGCCAGAGTCCTCAGGAATCTCAGGTTCTCAGCTGGGATGAGAAAAAGGCCTGGAACAAATGCTAACTGTGACAGGATTCTTGATTCCCAGCTGGGCAGAGAGGTGCCCCGCTCTGTCCCCTGGGATTATCCCTGCCTTTCTGTTCTGCTTCACAATGAAACACATAAGGCTTTTTAAATAAAGTGAAATTAAAATTAAAGTTAAGTAAAACTTAACCTGCTCCCCCTGTCATACCAGCCCTGCTTCAATGCTAGTTGGCTATATATGGCCAGTGATGCTATGGATGGTCAGTACAGGGCTACTTTCTCATTGCAGAAAAACTATTGGACAGACCACTGTAGACACCGTCTCTCTTCTAGAGAAGGTTCCCATCCCTGGGACTGATCAGGATATGGAGATACTCTCACGTCACCTGACCTATGATCTGTGGGTTAGCATGGACCCATTTCTGAGTTCATTTCTGATTCAATTGGAGCCACAGCTAATTCCCTCCCCCCATACACGCTGCCGGAAGAGAGCCGGAGAGAAGGACCACCGGTCTAAAGGACCCTGTGTGGTCGCATGGTCTCCATGACCAAAAGCTCTAGACTCATCTACCCTTAATATTCATAAATTCCTGTCACAAGAGAATGAATTCTAAAGGGAGGGACAGAAGAAGGAAGTCCCTGGCCCAGCTTCATTTCTTCACAGCTGTGCGCCTTCCTTCCATGAGTAGTCCTCCCTCTCTGGAGGGCTCCCCACCTTTTGAAGGCCTAATCCCTGTGCTGCCCAGCATCCATTCAGGCATTGGAAACGTGTCTTATCTTTCCCGGGTAAAGTGTTAACAGTTCATCTTAGCCAAAACTGTAGTGCAGCTGGCAAGGGAAATCAGCTTGGCCAACCCCAAAGTGAGTTTCAAGGTACAGACAAGCTCTGTGGATTCTCACACAGCAGCAGCAGCCAGGATATCAGAGTGCTGTGTTCCATGCAAGAATCCAGCAGAGGGGGGTGTTGCACAGAGGCGGCCTCCTTTGAGCCAGTCACTGATAGTGAGCCGGCTCTGACGGGAGGAAATGTGCCTTTTCATCCTTACAGGACCCTCAAATGCACCCTCCGCTCACCACGACTTGGTGAGCTATAGCTAAAAGCCTCCGGACAGGCGCAGGGAAGCCCCTTACGATAGTCCTCTGCATTAAACCTAATGAATTTTCCCTTCCCACTTCCAAATGACAACACTGTTTTCTCAGGTGCTCATTTAGCAGCTGTCAGAAGCTGGACTCTGACAAGATCAACGATTTTAAAACGGCTCCATAACCCAGATAGGTTACGCCCCCCTTCTCCCTTCTCAGACACCATGGTCTGGGACCACCTGCAAATGAGCAGCAGGAACACATTTCTGCTTTCCTTGCCCAGCCCCCCTTTCTCTTTCTGCGTTGACGATAATGTTCGAAATCTTTCTCTTCAAACAAGAACTGGAGGCTGCGTCCGTAATCTCTCACCATCTCTTCTGAGAGCCAGGCTTGACGTGCTCAGTCTCAGCGCGAGAGCGAAAGGGTTCATTAGAATTTCCGACGACTGTGATTTCTCCCCATCCTGTTTCTTATCGAAGGGGAGCGTAACCTAAGTGTGAAAGACACAGAGAACGCCCCCGCTGCGCGCATCCTCTGTGGAAGTGGTGGGAGAAGACGGGGTGAACATCGACAGCTTCACCGTGAGAAGCCACGGATAAGCTCTCTGTCTTGCAGCGTGCCCTTGAAAGTGTAGGACTCTGGATGTAAAAGACAAGTCTGCATCACGGTCCCCAAGTCCCCGCCTTTCTCCTGGGCAGAGAGGAGAGGGTGCAGGAGAGCTAAGGGTGGAGGCCTCTGGAGATACAGCTTCCGTGGATACTAGAGACCCCTGTCCTGCTTTGTGGTGGCTTATGTGGCAGCTCCGTCTCAAAGCCAGCAAACATGAGTTGGAGCTTGGCGGGGGTGGGTTCATCCCCCACAAGTGGTTCTCCCGGATAAATAGAAAAAGGTGAGAGAACCGGGGGAATTCTCAAGCAAAATACGGTCTATTTGCTTCAGTGTATCGTGCTGGGGATTTTCAAAATATTTTCGAAAGCCTGTTTGGAGAAAACAGCCGCAGAGTATCCAGAAATAAATAATCACAGTGTTCATTACTAAAGCCAAGGATAGGAAGAAAAGCACCCTGGCTTTGAGGCCAAACTGGTTCAAATCCCAGGTGCATCAGCCTCAACAGAGGGCCAGAGGCAGCTCACCTCTGTCCAACTTCTCATCTCTAAAATACGAGGGTGCGTTGTGTGAGCCAGCCCTTCTTGTTGCCATGACAAAACACCAGGCCAAAGTGACAAAGGAAAGGTTTTAGTTATGCTCCCAGTTCAAAAGGACACAGTTCATCGTGGCAGGGGTGGAGTGGGGAGGGGAGTCATGGCAACCAGAGCTTGAGCCGCCTGGATACATTGCATCGGCAGTCAGGAAGCAGAGAGAACTGAACACTGGCACTCAGCTCATTTTCCCTTTTTATTCCAGCTGAGACCCCAGCCCTTGAAATGGCGCTGCCATACCCCGCTGGATCTTCCCGCCTCAATTTCCCAGTCTGGAAATCCCTCACAGGTATACCCAAAGGTATGTGTTTCCAAGGCGATTGGAAATCCTGTCAACTTGACAGGCAATATTAACTATCACACTGCCTTTACAGATTTGTGCCAGGGGACAGATGGCATATGCCATGTAAAAGCAGCAAGCGCTGTGACTGCCTTAGCACTCGGGAGGTGTCACCTGATGCCATGAGTTTTCCAATAAAACTAGGCTACAGTATCTGGGTTGCCAGGTATCAAGGTGTACTGGGTAGGTTTTTGTCAACTTGATACAAACAACAGTTTTCCAGAAAGAACTTCAATTGAGAACGTTCCTCTATCCAGACTGGCCCACGTGCAAGTATGTGGGGGTCTTCACCTAACACATGATTGATGTAGGAAGGCCCAGCCCACGGTGGGTGGTAAAGCTCCTGGTGGTTCTGGGTGACATAAGAAATTAGGCTGACCTCATCCCTACGTTCTAGTGTTCTTGGTACAGAAAGTCACTCTGCACATTACCCAAAGAGAAACATAAACACCAACCCAGTCACAAACCCTTAGATCTACATGCCTGCACGATATGCTAGCGCAATAGTGGCACAAAGCTTGTGGGAGTAACCAACCAATCTCTGATTCTGATTAGACTTAAGACTCACTCCACAAGATGGAACTCGTATGTGAAACTGCTTGGGTGACCAAGAACCAAGACTAGATAGCCGGGGGACCTTGGATAATGACATTCTGTAATTCTCATAGATCAATGCCTTGCTCAGCCATCTTCAGCATGCGAATACTGAGTTCCCAGTGGAGTTCCCCCTGCGGCGGGTGGGAACGAATACAGAGACCCACGACCAGACATGCAGATGGTGAGAGGCCTTGGAATACTCAGCCTTAAATAATATCTTCTCCATCAAATCCCTGCTCCCTTCAGGGTTCAAGAAACCAGGGAAAGAAGAGGCAGAAAGAGTGTAAGAACCAGGGGGCATGGAGGACACAGGCCTTTAAATCAGCATGATCAGAGTTCCTATGAACTCACAGAGACTGAGGCATCATGCACAGGCCGTGCGCCGGTCTACAGCAGATCCTCTGCGCTTATATTATGGCTTCTAGTTTGGTGTTTTTATGGGATTTCTGAGTATGCAAATGAGCAGGTCTTTGATTCTTACACCTTCTCTTGGGCTCTTTTCCTTCTCTGTTTATCTTGTCTAATTCCAACGTGTTAGCTTTTATTTTTTATGTTATTTTATTATGTTATGTTACTATTCCTTAGAAGCCTGTTTGTTTTCTGTTTGTTTCCAGAAAGGGAGTGGATCCAGACGGGAGAGGAGTTGGGGAAGAACTGGGAGGAGTAGAAGGAGGGGAAGCTGAAGCTATAATCTAGATTATTGTGTGAGAAAAGCAATCTGTTTTCAAGAAAAGGAAAAGAAAAATGAGGCCAAGCAAGCCATGGAATGCGAGCCAAAAAACCATGTTGCTCCGTGACCTCTGCTTCAGTTCCTGCCTCCAGGGTCCCTGCTCAAGTTCCTGCCCTGCCCTCTCTTCATGATACACTGTACGCTGTAAGATATGATAAACCATTTCCTACCCAAGATGATCTTGATTATGGTACTCATCATAGCAATAGAATAGAAACTTTAAGATGCAAGGTAAGACAATGCTCCATTTCTACACGTGATGGCCAAGATGAATGCTCTGATGCTAGGTAGGGTGTGAGATAGATTTCTGGGAGCTCAGATCCTCCATGATGCTTCCTTATGGGTCAGTCTACTGTCACTGGCATTAGAACGCTCATCTTGACCCTAATTTATAGAAATCAAGGGCTGTCTTACCTTGTGTCTAGTTACAGGGAAGAAAGAAAATAAGGAAGGGAAGGAGGAAGGGAGGACGGGAAGAAGGGAGGGAGGGAGGGAGGGGGGAGGGAGGGAGGAAGAAAGGAAGGAAAAAAAGAAGGAAGTAAAGGAAGGAAGGAATAAAAGAGGAAGGAAGGAAGGAAGGAAGGAAGGAAGGAAGGAAGGAAGGAAGGAAAGAAAAAAGAAGGAAGTAAGGAAGAAAAGAGGAAGGAAGGAAAGAAGGAAGGAAGAAAGAAAAGAGGAAGGAAGGAAAGAAGGAAGAAGGAAGGAAGAAAGAAAAGAGGAAGGAAGGAAAGAAGGAAAGAAAAAAGAAGGAAGGAAGGAAGGAAAGAAAGAAAGAAAGAAAGAAAGAAAGAAAGAAAGAAAGAAAGAAGTAAGTTAGTTCATTGTTTCCATGTTGGGGAATCTTAGAAAATAGCCATGATCTATTCTCCAAGTGTCAGATATGACTTGGCAATGTCAGCAACCACTGAAAAGTAAGAAATCTTATTTCTCAGCCAGTTAAGTGCTCGCTAAGTCCCAGGCTGTACACCAGACTCTGGAGACTCCAAATCTCAGGGGACATGAGTACGCCTGCACCTGCAAAATTCTCACCAGGGTGCAGAGAGAAGCCCAGTGACACAGGGCGGTGAGTGCCAGGCCGGGTGCACACGGGCACTGTGGAGAAGGCTGAAGCAGCTGGGCTGAGCACTTCTAGAACCACAAGGCTGAGTCTTGAAATGGAGCAGGCCTCACAGGGTGAGGGGTGGGAGTCCTGGGGGACTGAAAACAGACTCGGGCAAACCTGGGGCCATTGCCGGTTGAAAGGTGCCATTGTCCCAGTTGGGGACCATGAGGAATTGTGGTCAGTGAGGGGGTCAGAACCGATTCCCAAGACTGCCCTCATGACCACAGCTTCTCTCTATGTAATGACTGCTTCCAGATAAGAATGTCCAAAGCTTTAGTGCAGTTCACACTCAAGTTGACAGTCCAACCTCCAAGGTTCAGGAGCCAGGGGAGATCCAAAGGGCCAAAGGCCATGTGGCCAAGTCTGGAGCTCTTTCCAGAGGCAGGTGCCACAGATCCCTTGCTGGGCCTGTCAGACCTCTTCACTGTCTTCAAGGGCCAGTGACACAGCAGGTGAGCCAATGGCTTCATGATGCAGACAGCCTATATTTATAAACTAAGTGATAACAGTGAAAAACAAAGTTCAGGAAGTGGGGTGGGGTGGGGTGGGGTAGCGTGAGGTGGGGTTGCTTAAGATATGGCTCAGCCATTTAAAATGCTTCCTGCTCTTCTGGAGGATCTAAGTTCAGTTCCCAGCATCCATGTCATGTGTCTCACGGTCACCTGTAACTCCAGCTCTAAGAAGACCCAGCAACTATCTCCAGTCTCCTCGGGCACCTGCACACACACTGACACACACATAACTGAAAATGAAATAAATCTTGTTAAAAATACAGTGGGATGGCTTGGTGGGTAAAGGTGCTACCCAGCCTGAGATATAAATGGAATAATAAAGAAATAACTCACGTTGGAATGGGATAAACTGACTCCCACTGACCTCCCTCCCCCACCCATCCCGAAGCAGCAACTGTAACATGAGTGTGGATTAGAGGCTGCCGGATCCAGCAACAGGCCTGAGACCAGTTCAACCCAGCCTGAGGTATAATTTCCCAGGTGCCAAGAAACCTGCCTACAAGGCCGTGTTCCTGAAGGTGTTCATGGTTTGAGTGGGAGTGGTGGGGATTTCAAGCTTTGACTATTTATTTTTGTCTTTTTTTTAAACAGAGGATAACAACGCTTACTGAAATGAAATTTGCAGTGCAGGGCCGTCACTCAGCTGATAGAGTGCTTGGCTGGTGTGCATGGAGCCTGGCTTCAATCCCTAAAACCCCCTTACATGGATGCCTACCAGTAATTCTAGCACAGGGAGAGCCTGGAGGCCCAGTGGTTAAAGTCATCTCTGAGGTCAGCCTGGGATACAGGAGACCCGGTCGTGAACAAAAGAAGGTAGGGGGAGAGGGAAGGGAAGAGGAAATGAAGAGGAGTGGAGGGGGGATTACGGGAGTTTGGAAAGCAATTTTCTGGTTCCTTAGCACACCAGAGACATAGCAGGGCAACTCCCCCGCCAAGGCATCGCGTGATTAGAGTTGCAGGGTAGATCAGGGGGACAGTCTAACATGAGGCTGCCAGGGCTCCCTGTGAGATGACACCTAGGGTTTCGGTTTCCATCTTAATAAAACATTTTTGCGATTTTCACAATTTCAGAACAAACAAAACTCTGAGTCATGCCTCACAATTTCCTGGTGAATTTACTATGGGATTGTGTCTCTGACAAGTGCTTGTTTCCAAGGACAAAGGGACCTTGGTGTGACTAGCTGACCCGAGGGGCACCTGATCCAGGGGAATAGTGCAACATCCCCTTCCCGTATCTTAGGCTAAACACCAGACTCGGTCGTACTTGACTATGAATTTCCCCGTCTCCACACATGCATTGCACTGTCTGACTTTCTCTATGTGTGTACATGTGTACGTGTGTTTATATACATACATATAATGCAGGTGCATACATGTATGTGTGTGGTAGCCACAGGACAACCGCCTGCGTTACTCATGAGGTCTCCCCCTTTTTGAGACTGGGTCTCTCCAGGGTCTGACTGTTTCACAGTAGACTAATTATCTAACCCATGAGTTCCAGGGTTCTTCTTGTCCCTACGTTCCCACAGGGCTTACAGGCATGGGTCACCATATGGGGCTTTTTAAAAAACATGGATTCTGACTATTGAACTGAGGTACTCATGCCTAGGGAAGAAACCAAATGAGCCATCTCCCCATCTCCTCGCTGTCTGCTTTTTCAAAAATTATCTCTGAACCATATTTCTGTTCTCTACAATTGCATGAAAGAAATTCTTCCAGGCCAGTCATTTCTATAAAGATTTTTATTTTTCCGAATGGCGTGATGGGGGCATGTGTCTAACTTTCCCAGACACTGTCATCTATGAGACTCAGAAAGTCTCTGTTTTCCTGGGGAAGAAGTAGAGAGAAGCAGACCGTGACACTGATGGTAGACCCAGCAGCAGCACACTGCAGCCTGATAGATGGTCGGTTAATAACAGCCAGAGGGACACGGGGGCCATGATTAAGTGCAGAAGTGCAAACACCCAGCTAGCAGCCATGATTGATGTCCTCCGACGTACACCCTAACAGGTCTTACCAGACTCAGAACTGCTTTCGCTTCTCAAGATTTTGATATTTTTTTTCCTTTTAAAATGTTTAACCTTGGAAACGTGTGAGCATAAACCAGACTCTCTCCGTCTCCCTGCAGTGGCTGCCACGTTCATTTAGGACCTTCCGCTCAGACCCTTTGAAATTGGCCATATTTTCAATTCGTATCATCAGTCAGCCCACTGAGCCTTAAGGTAAAGGTCATGGTTTCCCCTATCTGACACCATCGTTGACTTTCACACTCTCCCTGAGGTCTTCTTGTGGAAAAGAAACCCAATTCAAGGGGCCACCTGCCGCCAGAGACCAGCTCTGTGAAGAAAGGTTTGAAAGTAGCAGTTGTTGGGCTTCCTGACAAATCAGGTACTGGGATAAAACCTGGAAGAATGACTATCCTGTTTCATCCTACCCACTTCCCAGGCCACCAAGGAGAATCCTGTCCGTTTCAGGGAGGAAATGCTACCCAACTGTCCAGTTCACAAAAACACATAGTGTGTTTCTTGTTTGTTTGTTCGTTGGGTTGTTTTGTTTTCCTTCCTTCTTTTGTTTTTGAAACAAATTCTCACATAGACCAGGCTGGCCTCCCATTTTTTAAGTAGCTGAAGGTGACCTTGAACTCCTGATCTTCCTGTCTCTATCCTCACCCCCCACATATGCCAGGGTTAGACAGAAGTACCACCATGCATAGCTTTTTTGTTTGTTTGTTTTTGAGAATTTTTCTAGGTAGTACAAGCTGGCCTCAAACTCACCCCGTTTATATAGGCTGATCTTGAATTCATGGTAATCCTCCTGGCTTAATCTGCCAAGTTCTTTGGTTAAAGACTTCCATGGCCATACCTGGCTATCAGGACTTTTAAGAAGATCTGGGGCAGGGGCAAAGGTTACACTTAAGGGGATTTTTTCCTTCTGCTTTTCTATTATTTCTGTGTAGCAATTTGACCGTCCTATGCTGAAAGGAGTCCCAGTGGGTCTCAAGTGCCAGCCATCGTCCCCAGCCACCATCAGCCAGTTACTAAATATGGATCCAACTGAATCACACCCTCTTTGCAAACTCTTTCACTGTCTGGGGAGATGGATTAAACCCTTGCTGCACAGTGTCAGTACTGGACAGAGTTCAGATTCCAGAGCCCACGTACATGCCAGGTGAGCGTGTGGCAAACTACCTATAATTCCAGCCTCTGAAGGCGGAAACAGATCCAAGGAGCAGGCTGCCAATTGAGACGAGCCATGTTGGAGGTCTCTGGGTTTGACTGGAGACTCTGTCTCTCTGAAGAGGAGGAAGAACTATCGAGGAAGATCCCTGACATTGACCTTGGGTCTTTACACAGGTGTTCCCATGAAGCTCTGGGCCAGGCTCGCCCACTGCCCAGAGGGAATCATTTGATTGAACAATACTGTAAAGACTGTAATCTTCCCTCCCTGACTGTGCCCATGTTCTTACCAGCTTTTTTTCAGCATCCTACACATGAAAAGGGCTGAATCAATGTTCATTCCACCTACGGGACAATTAATTGCAAAATCACGACTCTGGGTGACCAAGTTTCAAGGTCACGTTCTGCTTGGTTTCTGAAAGGGTGTTTATAGTCTGGCATCCCCCAGTTTTATCCTCAGCAGTGTGTGAGAAGCTGGGGGATCCAAGGTGTGGTGCGCATGTTATAGGAACGTGTTTGCCACCCTGGGATCCCCTCTCCGGAAGGTTTAATGGCAACAGCTAACATTTCTGAGTGTTGGGCTTTTGCCAGTGTGTGAAGAGATTTTCACTCAAGTGTAGCCCCGCAGCATGACCTGGCCTCATTCTGTGTACCTGCAGAGACTCCCTCTCAATTCTCACTAGAAGTCCAAAGTCTAGGCCTGGCCTGTATGGGACAGATGGGCCTTGCTGGCTGATCCCATCCCAGCTCTCTCCTCCCTTGTCACTGGGCTCCAGCCACGTGGCCCTCCTTGCAACATGTAGACCCGGAAGTTCTTTAAAGTGAGTTTCCCACTCTTCTGGCTGAGATGAGATGAGTTTCGCAGCTCGTCTCATCCCCTGCATCATGTCATTTCTCCCCGCAACCTCTCTGACCTCAGGCCCACCGTTACAGGATTCTCCGTCGTAAACCTACCACCCACCATACTAGTGGTGAGCCCCCTATCCAGATACTTCTTTCTTTGCCCTCTGGACCCTGAGAACCAGGGATTTCTCCCTTCTCTGTCCACTTCCGTAGTCCCACGGCCTGGTGCAAGCGGGACGCGTTAATTCTGTCCTTATCCCCCACAGAAACCTTGAGAGATACACATCCACTCTCAACTTCTTCTTGCCACGTGACTATTCAGACGGCTGCTGCCCTGAATCCCGCTGCCCTGCTTCCTCTGCCCAGCAGGAGAAAAAGGCTCCAGAAATTGAGGCTTCTGGATGCCCCTCCAGCGTGCAAGGCCCTCCAGTCCGGAAGCCTGCTCTGAAACAGGCGTCCTCCTTCCATGTCCCACGCCATCAACCAACAGTAAGTTTCCTTATGTGTCAGGCCTTTGTCTGTTCTTTGTTTTACAAACTTTGGCTGAAAATAGAGGTCCTGGGGCATTGAGAGGCTGCTCAGTGCTCACCAACTGAGTCAGAAGCCATGTCTGCCTCATGACCATCATTTCCCGTTCTTTCTGCTCAACTGTTTCCTCACTCTTGTATTTTTTTTTCTGATCTCCTAGATTTTGTTGCCATTCTGAGAGTGGGCAGTGAAGAAAACAGCATTTTAATCACACCTTTATGGGTAGAGCTGGGAGAGCGTCACACTTCCCTGCCCCAAACTTCAGGACTGACAGTTGTGGCTTGATCTCCAAGAGGAGACAGCATCTGTGCGACTCAGATAAAAGCTATGTCTGCACTTGGGACGTTCTGGGCCCTGAGATGATGATGTCCAAGAAGCTGATCGCTGTTCCGTTTGGAAGATTTTTTTTCTGGCTTCTTTCCCTTCATTACTGCCAGGGCCGCCATTAGTGTCTCTTCACGTCCTGCTTATGTGGAAGACCGTGTTGTAGCCTTTGCAGAAGCCTCCCAACTGTGCTCTGCCCTGCACCCTTCCTGTCCCTCTTGCTTTGCCATCTCTTTCACAGCCCTGCTCCTCCCCTCCCCCGGCAAATTCTCATGTGTCCCAGGCTGACCTGGAAGTCCTGATTCCCTTTCCTCTATCCCCTGCCCCCAGATATTGGGATTACACATGCCAGGTTTCTACGGTGCCAGGGATGGACAACGGGGCCTCCTTTCTGGTAGGGCAAGCATTCTGCCAACTAAGCTACCTCCTCAGCACCTCCCTGCTTTTCAATGTGCCTCTTGCATGTAGGATGACCAGTTTCTTCTGCCCGATCAATTCGCTGAGCTTGACAGCTCCTCTCTGTCGGAGTCCCTCCTCGGGCTTAAGCAAATCTCACACACTCTGATGCCTGCACATCCTCCTGGGAGTCCAGAGGGGAAGGGGAAAGGGTAGAACTGAAACCTGAGGTTGGCTGGACAAGGCTGAGCAGGCAACACTTTCTTCACTGGTGTGATCTCGCCATCACCAGACGAATGTCACAGCAAGCGGGGGCCTGGTATTGTCTGTAGTCACAGACCAAACTGCCAGAGTGAGAGCTTGCTTCTGAGAAGACCCAGGTGGGCTAGTCTTCACTCTGTGATCGCCCTACACAAGAGCTCCACTGATTCAGCCCCACCCCTGCCCCTCATTCATGAAATTTAGATTTGTGGCTTTAAAACATACCTTTTTGCCCGTATCTTCATACAAAATCACCCTTGTGGTTTTTCTAAAAATGGCTTATTTATTATTTGAGAATTTTATATAAGTGTACAATGTGCTTTGATAAAATCCACTCTCCATTTCCTCTCTTTCAACTCCTCTGCTTCCCCCACCACCATTTCTCCTTCCTAATTCATAAGTACTCTTTAAATCCGCTGAGTCCCAGCATGTGCATGGGTATAGGGCCACCCACTGGAACATAAGTACCTACAGTGGTCACATTACTGAAGAAAAAAAAACAACTCCCTGTCCCCCCAGTAGCCATCAACTGCCAATAGCTTCTCACTATGACTGGCACTTCATGGGTCCTTCCCCTACTGGTGCTGGGATCTGAGGTTGGCTTGATCTTCTGCAGGTCTTAAACCAACGTCAGGGCTGCTTTTGGTTCTTACGTGTGCCAGTTTGGTTATGTCTGGAAAACTGATTGGCATCAGTTCTCCACAACCTCCAGCTCTTACAACACCCCCTCTCCTCATGATTTCTGAGTCTTGGGAGAGGGGAGCATGATACAAATGATACACACCAAACAGTACGTACAGGACAGTTTCCTTTGACTGTTAAGGATTCCCCGGTCACACTGAAAAAATTCTTGGGCAGTGTTACCGTTTCTGAATGGAAATGAATTTGGAATAATTCAGCTCTTTTACTAGAATTCTGGTGGCATTTTGTGACAACCTAGCAGAGCTGGATAAGGGCTGAGAACAAAATAGGGACCCTGTCTACTGCAGGCAAATCACTTGGCTTCTCTCACCAGCAGCATCTGCATTCTAAAGAGATGTGGTCTTAGTTGCTACTCCAACATCACGAGAGTTGTTATCAGTGTACTTAGCCATCAAGAAATGCTTAACATTTAGTAGCCTTTCCAGAAAACATAGAGGAAACTGAGACAGTTCCAGTTAAACTTCAGTCAGGCATTATAGTGATGAAGACCTTGGGTCTATACAATGAAGTGCTTTACCTCCTCCAAGGTGCGATTAAATTTCGAGTTTATCCTTGATGGTTCTCCATGCTTTCAACTCTAAGACAAAAAAGATCCAAGGAGATTGGGTAATACCTGGGACCCAGAACTCTACCTAGGAAATGAAGCCCACTACAGCAGTGCCCATAAGAATGGCCATCAAAGAATAGAAGATGAAACAGACCAAAAGGCCTAAAGAATCTGAGACTTAGGCAAGATGGAGCAGACAGGAGAGCTGAGACACAGACCCGGGAGTTTCCATGGAACAGCAAGTAGTAATGGTGTCAAGGGGCAAGCAGATAAAGACAAACTCACACTCAGAGTGTCTGGAATGTTCCCATGCAGCCGAGTCATGCTGATGGGAATCATCCCACCCTTTCTCACACAGCACACAACTTAGTGCTTCCCAGGCCACTGCCTAAGCTGATGATCTCGATGGTCCTTTGGGGGAGGGTCTCTTCCCTCTCCTGCCACAATGCAAATCTTGAAGACAAGATTGCTGTCTTTGCAAATGAACCCCCCACCACTGTCACAGCCACACCAAAGCTCCACAGAATGTCTTGCACATCTTTAATATAGCAAATATCTTTGGCAAATTAATAAAAACATGACACACTGATTTCAAACATGACAGATAAGGCATCACCGGAAGTATCACTGGATCATACAAGTTGGTTTATTCATCAAGCTTTTTCCATCCGAGGTTTTGAATTTTCTTACCATCTCTCAGTATATTTATTTTTCCATTCAAACACAATCATTGCTCACTTGATTGGGTGCTTCTATCTAATAATCTAAGAATGCCTACAATTGATGGAACCTTCTGGAAAAAGAATGAGCTCTTCATCAAAACCATGCAAACTCTCTCTAGAGTGTAGTTATTGCTAAACGGCATCTGTAAGCTAAGATCCTGTTCCCCAGTTCTGCTGCGCTGGAGCAAGGCTGTATAACTAGAGCTCATCCAGGACCTGCCTCTCCTCTAAGGGTGAGTCAGGCTTCCAAGACACCCTCTGCTCCCTTTGCTAGCTGGAAGTAGAGAATTTTAGGAATCACAAATGAGAGCCTAGAACCCCGAGTTACCACATGGAAGAAAGGCTTTCATTTGTCCAACAGAACAGTCTCTTATTCATAGTTAAATCCCAGGGCGGGTAAGCTGTATATCGGTGCCCTTGCCCAGAGGAAGGGAATGCAGAAGAGAGGGGGTGAGCCATGGAGTCTGTGTTAAACTGCCATAAAAGTTTGCCATCTGGAAGGGAAAGGAGGCTTTAGAGAAGAGTATCAAAGTCCAGAGTATCAGAAAAACCATGCTTAAGTCATGGCCAGAATCTCAAATAAAGAGACAGAAAAAAAAAAGATACAGGAAAAGTTGCATTGGGAAAGGTGGGCAACCCCAACCAAACCTCATGGTGACTTTCAGGGACTGGACTAGAAGGAGGAAATTCTGGGAAAGAAAAGCATGTCATCTCTCTAAGGGGTAATTATCTCATTATCACGGTTTAAAGTGAGCCCACCTTCCTAGGTGCATTCCTTCTTCCTGAGGGCTGATTCCTTGGTCTGGTGATTGGCTACCCACCCAAGCCAATTAACTGGAAGGTTAGGCCTCCACGCAGGCCAGAGAGCTCATCCTCCTGACCAGAAGGAACTGGGTGTTCCTTATGAACCTTGACTGTTGCCATGTCATTCCCTCTTCTGAAGAAACGACTCTAGAATCATCTAGGCCTGGGGATCCCTTTTATCACTCTACGCATCCGTTGTGTGCCAGAGGCTCCCGCACATCATTCCACGGCGTCCCTGCTGCAGTTCTGGGTGAAAGGAAAGATCGCTTTGCTTGTTTTGACTCTCCAGATTCTTGAACTAACCACGGCTGAACAGACAGTTTCAACAGTGGGGACCCCATATAGTACTTTCCCAGAGGATCTAGGTTCAATTTCCAGCACCCACATGGCCATTCACAACCCGTTACAGGAGATGTGACACCCTCTTCAGACCTCTTCTGATACCAGGCATACGTGTGGTGCACATACATACATACATACAGGTAAAACAGCCATGCACATAAAATTCAAAATAAATACGTCAATGAAGGCATGGAGGGGTTAAGCCGCCCAGACAGATTGACCCAGCTATTGGTGCTGGAGCTAGTTTTGACTCAGCCTCTTCTGGCTCTGAATGCTTTGTTCTCTCGCAGCACGGCCTCCCATACACCAGTTATTTGGACTCTGTCTTCAGCAGCATTCTTTAATATAATATTTTTTATTACTTCTTTGGGAGTTTCATGCATGCGTACAGCATGTGTTTTCACCATATTCACCCCCTTACTTTCTCCCAATTTTGTCTTTATTTTTATTTTTATTTATTTTTCATTAACCCATCAACCCAAATTTGTGCAGCCTGGATACTCACGGGTGTGGGGCTATCCACTGGGGCATGCTGACCTATGGGAGGGGGCACACCCTTAAAGAAAATTGACTCTCTTTCTCCCTAAGGCCATCAATTGCTTTGACATCTTTTTTAAATTAGGGGTTCTTGCTCTGATGTTGACTCACAATTTTTTTAAAGCGGTTTAGATATATGTCTCCTTTTTCTTTTTCTAAAAGCTCTACTATCACCTGAAGAATTATGTATTCTAAACCCTGGAGTGTTTTAGATAGACTTTAGGTTCGTCCCCCACCTGTTTTGACATGATTCTTTTACTACCAGAATTAATCCCTTCTCTCATAGCCGCTTACAACCAACTGTCTAGAACTTTAGCTCCAGGGATCCGGCACCTTCTTCTGGCTTCCAAGAGGACACACACACGTAACATACACAAAAATAAAAAATTAAAAAATAATAAACCAGTGGGTGGTGGTGGCACACGCTTTTAATTCCAGCACTAGGGAGGCAGAGGCAGGTGGATCTCTGTGAGTTCAAGGCTAGTCTGGTCTACAAGAGCTAGTTCCAGGATAGGCTCCAAAGCTACAGAGAAACCCTGTCTCGAAAAATCAATAATAATAATAATAGTAAACCAAATACTCCCACCCAAAAACAGTTCCCTTAGCATACTCTTCTGGTTTTCTGCACCTGCCGTTTTTCTGAGTGCTGATGTGTGACTTAACCCACTGACCTCGGCAGCAAGCGTTTATCATGTGCTCTGGCTTTCTGTCTCATCAACACCTCCCTCCTTCCTAATCCCGCCCGCTTAGCGAATGTCATTTGCAGCGTCTGGGACATACTCTGTATTCCCTTCATATCTTGGAGGCTGTCTGCCTTCTAGCCTTGTCCTTTTATGAACATTTAGCCACAAACGATTTTGTTCATAAAGACTGTTCCTCCACATGCCAGCTTTTGCAGGCTGTCCTCCGGGAAGAGAGAGAGAAGTCATATTTCTGAGTTCGTGAACACTGGTTCAAAGGAAAATCCCACACTGCTAAGCTGTCTGGCAGAGGTTCAAAGCAGACACACAGAGTCCAGTAAATAAATGCGTGATCTTGGTCCACTTCATGCAGGTGGTCGTGGGAGGACTCAGAATGGCACCCAGCCCGCTTTCTGGATCTTCACTAAGTTCTCACATAATCTCTACATAAAAATTGATACTCAATTGACCAAAACCAGCACTCTTGCCATATGTGATCTTTGTAAACTAGCCTGTAGCATTAAGGGCCGGCTTGTTGGGGTTTCCATCCCGTCTGGTACCCTACAGCCAGAAAGCTCCAAAGAAAACCACACAGAGATCTCCATAAGTTATAAAACTGATTGGCCCATTAGCTCAGTCTTCTTATTAGCTCTCGTAGCTTATATTAACCCATTATTCTTATCTACGCTAGCCACATGGCTGGGTACCTTTCACAGTGGGGTAGCTCACATGTTGCTTCTCGGTGGTCTGGGCAGGAATGGGGAATAAGCTTCCTCCCTCCTAGAATTCTCCTATTCTCATCGCCCTGCCTCTACTTCCTGTCTGGTTGACCTGTCTATACTTCCTGCCTGGCCAATCAGTGTTTTATTAAAATACACGATTGGCAGAATACAGATAATTCTCCCACACCACTAGCCCTTCCCCAGTTAGAGTTTGCCCCTTTTCTCAGTATTTCCCTCGCTGGATGGCTGGCTCGACATCCCCCTCTGTTGACTCTGGAGTTCTGGTCTTCTCTTCACTGAGGGACAGTGAGCGGATCTCATGAGTGCTGATTACAAACCTCAAGAATTGCTCACTGGAATCTAAGCAATAGAACGTTCTAATGCAGCCAAGGCAATGCATTTAGAATCACTGAAGCATCCCTCAGGAAGGAACAGGAGACACACCCAGAGACACCTCTCCAAACGCTCTCTCTCTCTCTCTCTCTCTCCAAAATCCATTGTGTACCCATGGGTTTTCTTTGCCTGGGAAACAATGAATTCACACAAACACAAATTGAAAAACAAAGACCAAGACAAAAACTAAATCAAAAGCAGGGGCTAATTTGGAACCATCCAGGAGTCTGGGCCAACCTGGGTGTGACCCCCAAGGCTGACACCCAATGGGATCTTTGAGGGGAACAGCTTGCCTTCTGGATCTTCCTGGCTTCAGCTCCGCGTCTTTTCTCAACGGAGATGCCTGAGTATTCATATCTTTTCAGTGGGCCTATAAATCACTCTGCATCACCATCAGGGCCTCCCAGAAGGTGTCCCCCAAGCCAAATGAACTTGACAAGACCTGAAAAGACTGCCACCCATGCCCAGGTAGGAGCAGCTATGATGCATTTTTAATCCCAAAGTAAGAGCCGATGGCTCTCTTACCACAAAGACACCTAACAATAAGGGACCAGGGCATGTGTGTTCTAGGTTCTCGTCTCAGAGCCTCGGTCTGGGGCCCAAAAGTTAAGGAGTGTCTGAGGTGGGTTTCTTTTCTAGCCATCAGCCAAGTCCAAGCAAGTCAGGTACAGGAAACAGAAAATGCCAGGGCTCCAAGAGGCTCAGGCAAGTTACTGATACATTATTTGAAGAAAGCCACACAGACTTCCACCGTCCCCATCACACTTGGGTCTTCACAGTCTGGTCAAGGTCCAGCCCGGCCAGTGCTCCCAGGTGCCAAAAACAGGTGTTTGACTGGGGGCTGGGGCAGGAGCAAACTGCTGTGATGTGGTTGTCTGGAGCTTTCTGCTGTCTTGTTTGGGGGACATGGGTGTCTTTGGGCCCAAATGCACATTCATATATACGTGTGGAGCCAGAGATCAAGCGTGGGCTCAGTTCTTTGGGAGCTGTCCACTTTCACCCTTTAAAAATGAACCTTTTCAAGCATCTTTTTAGATTTATTTACTTATATTTTGAGTGTAAGGGTGTTTTGCCTGTGCAAGTGTGTATGTGTACCATGTGTGTGCCTGTGTGTATGTGTACATACACCATGTGTGTGCATGTGTGTACATGCACCATGTGTGTGCCTGTATGTGTATATGCACCATGTGTGTGCCTGTGTGTATGTGCACCATGTGTGTGCCTGTGTGTATGTGTATATGCACCATGTGTGTGCCTGTGTGTATGTGTATATGCACCATGTGTGTGCCTGTGTGTATGTGTATGTGCACCATGTGTGTACCTGTGTGTATGTGCACCATTTGTGTGCTGTGTGTATGTGTATATGCACCATGTGTGTGCCTGTGTGTATGTGTATGTGCACCATGTGTGTGCCTGTGTGTATGTGTATGTGCACCATGTGTGTACCTGTGTGTATGTGTATGTGCACCATGTGTGTGCCTGTGTGTATGTGTATGTGCACCATGTGTGTGCCTGTGTGTATGTGTTTATGCACCATGTGTGTGCCTGTGTGTATGTGTATGTGCACCATGTGTGTGCCTGTGTGTATGTGTATATGCACCATGTGTGTACCTGTGTGTATGTGTATATGCACCATGTGTGTGCCTGTGTGTATGTGTATGTGCACCATGTGTGTGCCTGTGTGTATGTGTATGTGCACCATGTGTGTGCCTACTGCCTGAGGTCAGAAGATGGTGTTGGGTCTCCTGGAACTGAAGTTACAGACAATTGAGAGTCATCATGTGGGCACCCAGAACCGAACGTGAGTCCTCTGCAAGGACAACCAGTGCTTGTAACTGCTGAGCCATCTCTCCTGCCCTCGTTTTAAAATTAGCATGTGTGGTATTATACCTCATGCCATTTTCAAAGTATGCTACAGCACTGCTTCCTCCCCTTCCTTCCCATTCCCGCTTTCCTTCCTGGTAACCCCCAGTCTCCACTTTCAGGTCACACGTGTCCTTCCGTGCCTCCTCAGCCCTTTTTACTTTTTCACCCTTTCTTGTTTTCCTTGCTATTGTTTTACATTTGATCCATATTTACACCCTACATGCGTTTGGACATAGCAAACCAGGATACTCATGTGACAACGAAATGTTGATTTTGTCTTTCTAAACTTGGGTCATCTCATTTAATATTGCTTTCCAGATTAATCCATCTTCTTGAGAATTTTTCAATTTCATTTTTGCTTGCAGCTGCGCACGACTCCATTGTGTATACGTACTACATTGTCGTTACCCATGAGTCTGCTGATGGAGCACTAGGCTGGCCCTATGTCCTTGCTACTGTGATTGGAGCAGCAGTGACCATGGATCTGCAAGAGTCTCCTTGGCAGGAGGTAGTCATTTGTGTGCATGCTAGGACTGGCACCTCTGTGTTGTATGGCAGCTTCCCTTTTAGTATTTGAGAAACTTCTATACTGATTTCCCTAATGGCTGCACTAGCCTGCACTCTCGCAGCCTGCAGGGAGCCCAGCTTCCTCTTTCCCCACCCTCAGTAGCATTTGTTACAGGTCTTTTGCTGAGCTTGTTCTGCCTGGGGTGAGGCAGATTAAGAGGTGTCTTAAGATAGTTTTAGTTTGCATCTCCCTGACGCTAGGGACATTGAACACTTTTTGTAAACACTGATTTGCTGCCCTTACTTCTTTGGAAAGCTGTCTGTCTGTTCGTTTCATTAGCTCATTTGCTGACGGGCTGCTCGGGGGTTTGGGGTTTAATTTTTGCACTTCATTGTCAATCATTTCTGAAGTCTAGCGAACAAAGATTTTTCTCCCATTCTTCAGACTGTCTTTTTGCCCCGCTAATAGTTCTGTTTGCTGTTAAGAAACTGGAATTCCTTGTAGTTATTTTTTGCTTCCTGGAACTGGTCCCCATGGGGTGGACATTCTGTTCAGAAAGTCTTGCCTTATGTTGAAGGTCATTCCCCATTTCCATCTGGCACTTCTGCACTTCCGGGTTAAAATTCAGGTCTTTGATCAATGTCGAATTTATTTTTGTACAGGGTGAAAGATAAGGATTCAATTTGTTTCCTCTGCAGGTAGATATCCAATTTTTCTAACAACCACCGTTAAAACAAAACAAAGCAAAACAAGAAGCCAGGATCTGCCACTGGGACCTAGGGCTCACAGTTAGGCAAGACTAACCAGTCAGCGAGCTCAGGGAAACCTAATGCTGCTTCCTCACGACTAGAATTAGAAGTGCATGACCTTCTGCTTGGCTTGTTTTACCTGGGTTCTGGAGGTTGAACTCAGGTCTTCATGGATTTATCGACTGAGCTGGCTCCCCTGTCCCTGGCTTTCTGGTTAAGAAGACAGCTCTTTTCTTGGAGTATATAAACATGCCTGGGGCTAGCTTCCAAAGAGTCCTATCATAGGGTGCAGGAATCAGGTTAATATGAACTCTTTCCCACCAACATCTGCTATCAGCGGTCAAAAACCTTACTACAGTTGAAGTGTATCCTCTAGAGGTCAAAGCTCCAGAGAGCTGATTAACGGGTTGGGTTCGAAGGAGGTCATTATGTCAAGGGTAAATCACCTTTGAAATAAAGTATTATAAAACCTTTCACAAGCAGGATCTTATCCAAAAGTTAGCTGTGGGCCTGGTGTGATAGCTAATCCAGTAAAGTTACTGTCCTGAAAGCTTTAGACCTGGGTTTGACCCCTCAAGAACCGACATGAAGATGGCATGCACTTGCCATCCCAGTCTGGGGAGGCAGAGACAGGTGGCTCTTCGGTGCTGACTAGGCAGTCAGTCTAGCCGACTTGGCAAGCTTCAGGCCAATGAAAGCCCCTGTCTCAAAATAACAGCAACTGAGGAATGTCAGCCAAGGTTGTCCTCTGGCCTCCACATGGCATGCACACACATGTATGCGTACACACGCACGAACAATGAACAAGCGTATGCATGTGCGCACACTCACACACACATGTTAGGACCCACTCACTAAGACACTAAGAGATAGGACAACAGGAGGCCCCTTGAAGTTGAACTAATGCTACTGCTGTTCCTTTAAACGGTCACAACCGTGATCTGAAGGAGCTTCTTTTCTTTATTAAGCATCCAGCCTCTTGTTACAATAAGAGAAAGTGAACCGGCACGCAGGTAATCTGACCAAGGCCCGCTTTCCTAGTGATGTGCTTTGCTCCTCTCAGGGACCCACACCTAACGCTTTAACTCAAGGTTAAGCAATCTTGTGATAAGCTCCACACTCCCAGGGTGAAAAGTTCATCACACTGCAGCCCCCCTCCCCCCTTTTTTTAATGAATCATATTCATTGTTCTTTGTATACAAAGCAGATGACTCAACTCTGGCAGCGACCTTCTTGTAACATGGCCATTGACTGGCCTGGTAAGCGAAAGACTTAGTCAAATGGACCAATTCAGGTTAGGCTATAATTAGTTGATAATGTTCTTACTGTCGGAGAAGACCTGCTAGGCTCTATTAGTATTCCCCAGTATCAGCCAGTCACAGCCAACATAACCTTCAAAGAACATAAGCAAAATTTCAATTTTTTAAACCACAGAGTGCTTGGGGCTGTTTGTTACTGTGTCAAAAGCCAACTGATCGCACTTGTTCCCTGACAGGTACAAAAATACAGGAGATTATTTCTATCAGAATATGCTTTTTAAACACTGGTGTGTGCCAGCCACACAGACTCTGACCATAGTCTCCTATTTAACTTGATCTCTTTCCAAGGCAGAAGTGAATTGTGTCTTCCCCTGCTTACGTGCTCCTAAGCATCCCCAGGTCACTTGACAGTAAAGCCTGGATTTTTAGGTCCTCTCCAGAGGCTTACACGCAGCCCAGCTCATCTCCACTCTGTGGCTTCATTCTCTCCAGCTTCCCGTAGCCACATCTCCAGCCATCCTGGCGTCTTTGCTGCTGCTAGAACATGCCAAATATGCCCCGTCTGCAGGCTTACACTTGCTGTTCTCCCTTCCAGGATGTCTGTTCCCCGATATACCACAAGGCTCATTCTCTCCTCTCTTTGAAATCTGCCACGGCCACTCAGTTCCCGTCACAATTGTCTCAGTTCACCCACCTGCACGCTGTATTCTGCTCCCTGACTCCTCTCTCTCTCACTTGTCCCCCAACCATTCTGAATGTGCTTTTACAAACCCAGAAGTTCCTGAGACCCCCTCAAAGCTCTTCTCAGAATAGCACAAAGGCATGGTCATCCTTCCTGCTGCCTCGCTATTGACATTTGCTCCAACATCATGAAAGCAATGGGGAACAAGGCTCCATGTGTCTTCCTACATGCGGGTCCGCTCAGACACAGGGCTGCACATGGAAAAACTATTATCATATTAACTTCTTTTCGTTGGGGGTGTCCTTTTTGATATCACACCAGAAGAAACACCACCAGCAGTTTCTGAACGTCATTTGTAATATGGAACCTAAAGTTGTAACAATTCCACGTTTCATTAAGATCCCCTGAGGAGCCCTGCACGTCCAGTGGGCCCTGTACCCACACTGGTGGTATTAGTGGTCGCTAGACTCTTCTGCAACCCATTCATTATATTGAGGTTCTACTTGGACAATACCTGGCGACACTATGGAAGCGAATAATTTTCATTAAGTCCAGATCCTTTAGTACATCTTTTTAATCCACTGAAAATATGCATGAAGCCACCAAAATGTGTCTGCTGTCTCAAAGGAAACATAATGAAGTGAGTTGATAGCCTTCATTTCACAGACCTGACTCTACCTGTGATGATAGCTCCTGACAGACAGCCACACTTACCCTGGCTTGGGTATCACACGGGGGCCTTTTAAGACAAAAATTCCTGGTAACCAAAGATAAAAGACACGCTTTCAAGTAAAAATTCAAAGTGATAGGAGCTTCGATCTGCAATTTTCTAACCCCTGTGGCCTTTTCTAGTGAGACCGGGGATGATTTTAATAAAAACGAGCTTTTATGTTCAGCCAGGCACGATGTCTCATGCCTGTAATCCTAGCACTGAGGAGATGGAGGCAGGAAGTTCAGAGGTTCAAAGTCAGCTTTGGCTGCATAGTGGATCTGAGTCCAACTTTGGTTGCATGAAACCCTATTTTTAACAAAAACAAGAACAAAACCAAACAAGCAGCAACAACAAAAAACAAGGGCCAGTGAGCTGACCCTGTAGATAATGCCTCCAAGCCTGCTGACCTGAGGTGGGTCTCCAAGACCCACAGGGTGGAAGGAGAGAACCAACTTCTGCAAGTTATTCTCTGGCCTCCACATGCAACCCCAGTGCATATATGTGTGAGTGCACACATGCACATGCATATGTGTGCAAAGCAAAGTAATATAAACATATATATTTAAAAGCAAACACAATGTGTTTTGGTATTAATTTATGCTTGTATCAGCATGCAGTGTAGCTATTCTTGAAATGGATGAGCACTTAAAATTCTGCATCCTGGACTAACTGCATCCATTCCATTCAGGGTGTGAAAGTCACACTGGAAGTGCAAGGGATTTTTTTTTATTAATTTTTATTGAGCTCTACATTTTTCTCTGCTCCCCTCCCTGCCTCTCAACTCCCATTCAACCCTCTACCAAGGTCTCCATGATCCCAATTTACTCAGGAGATCTTGTCTTTTTTTACTTCCCATGTAAATTAGATCTATATGTCTCTCTTGGGTCTTCATTGTTGTCTAGGTTCTCTGAGATTGTGATTTGTAGGCTGGTTTTTCTTTGCTTTACGTTTAAAAACCACCAAAGAGTGAGTACATGTGATAATTGTCTTCCTGGGTCTGAGTTACCTCATCCAAAATGATGTTTTTTAGATCCATCCGTTTGCCTGCAAAATTAAAGATGTCGTTATTTTTTTCTGCTGTGTAGAACTCCATTGTGTAAATTTATCACATTTTCCTTATCCATTCTTCAGTCAAGGGACATTTAGGTTGTTTCCAGGTTCTGGCTATGACAAACAATGCTGCTATGGACATAGCTGAGCACATGCCCTTGTGACATGATTGAGCATCCTTTGGATATATACCCAAAAGTGGTATTACTGGATCTTGAGAAAGGCTGTTTCCTAATTTTCTAAGAAATTGACACACTGACATCCAAAGGGTTGTACCAGCTTGCATTCCCACCAGCAATGCAGGAGTGTTCCCTTTACCCCACAACCTCTTCAGCATAAGTTGTCATCACTGTTTTTGATCTTGCCATTCTTACAGGTGTAAGACAGAATCTAAGAGTTGTTTTGATTTGTATTTCTCTGATGGCTAAGGGTGTTGAGCATTTTCTTAAGTGTATTTTAGATTTTTATGTTGAGAGTTCTCTGTTTAGGTCTGTACTAAATCCATTTTTTTATTGGATTATGTGCTCTTTTGATGACCAATTTCTTGAGTTCTTTATATATTTTGCAGGTCAGATTTCTGTCTGATGTGGGGTTAGTGAAGAGCTTTTCCCATTCTGTGGGCTGTCGTTTTGTCTTGTTGACCATGTCCTTTGTTTTACAGAAGCTTTTCAGTTTCAGGAGGTCCCATTTATTAATTGTTTCTCTCAGTGTCTGTGCTACTGGGGTTATATTTAGAAAGTGGTCTCCTGTGCCAATGTGTTCAAGTGTACTTCCCACTTTCTCTTCTATGAGGTTCAGTGTGGCTGGCTTTATGTTGAGGTCTTTGATACATTTGGACTTGAGTTTTGTGCATGGTGATAGATATGGATCTATTTTTATTCTTCTACATGTTGATATCCAGTTATGCCAGCACCATTTGTTGAATATGCTTTATTTTTTCCATTTGATATTTTTTGCTTCTTTGTCAAAAATCAGGTGTTCAAAGATGTATGTTATGATAGTTTATATAAGCAACCCCCAAAATTCTACCAAGGAACTTCTACAACTCATAAACACTTTCTGTAATGTAGCAGGATACAAGATTAACTCAAAAAAATCAGTAGCCCTCCTGTACACAGATGATAAATGGGCTGAGAAAGAAATCAGAGAAACTTTACCCTTCACAATAGCCACAAATAACATAAAATATCTCAGAGTAACTCTAACCAAACAAGTGGAAGACCTGTATGACAAGAACTTTAAATCTTTGATGAAAGAAATTGAAGAAGACAACAGAAAGTGGAAAGACATTCCATGCTCTTGGGTAGGTAGAGTTAACATAGTAAAAATGGCAATCTTACCAAAACCAATCTACAGATTCAATGCAATGCCCATCAAAATCCCAGCAAAATTCTTCATAGACCTTGGAAGAATAATACTCAACTTCATATGGAAAAGAAAAAACCCAGGCTAGCCATAACAATCCTTTACAATAAAAGAACTTCTGGAGGCATCACAATCCCTGACTTCAAACTCTACTACAGAGCTACAGTACCAAAAACAGCCTGGTATTGTCTTACAAGCAGGAGGACCAATGGAACCGCATCAAAGTGCAGAGGATTTTAAAGAAACAACTTCAGATTCTGTATTATTACTGGTTATTAGAAACTACTTAGTGGTATCAGAAAACACACCCACAATTAAATTAAGTTTACAATAAAATACTTCTCCCGTATGCAGCTGTCAGGTGGCTCACAACTTCCCATAACTCCAGCTGCAGGGGACCCAAAGCCCTCTTCCAACCTCCCTGAGCACTTGTCCACAAACGGCACAGGCGCATACACGTGAATAAAATAAATATAAACATACTTTTACATGTTGCTCTTTGCTAAATACTGGTTTATTTTTAGAAAAGCACAAACTTTTTACTGGGTATGAAATTATATGTACCAAGAATGTACTGGGCACTTTATTGCTTCTTTTAAAAATCCGTAAGTGTGCCATTTACTTCTCAGTTTGAATTTCTTGTGTTACATGGTTGCAACATTTTCATATGTGATAGCTATAGGAGGTTCCCCAGTCACTTGAATGAGTATAAAAAGGCTCCAGACCAAAAACCTTGTGAACTGTAATTACATATGACTTAGTAGCAAATTTTAGTGTTCTAGAAAGAACTACAATAATACAATAATCCAACAAAGGCTCAAGTCCAGTGTCCTATGGCCTGGCTACTGACAAACCAGGGAGCCATGGCCTCTGGTACCAGGAGATGCTATGTATGAACAGGAGTGCCAGGGCCCCAGGTGGGAGTAGAAGGACCCAGGCACAGGTGTCCCCAACATTCTGGATCTCTCTTTTTTTTTCTTGTTCTTGAAACAGGGTTTCTCTGTGTAGCCCCAGCTGTCCTGGAACTCGTTCTGTAGACCATGCTGGCCTTGAACTCACAGAGATCAGTCTGCCTCTGCCTCCAGAGTGCTGGGATTAAAGGCGTGAGCCACCACTGCCCAACTCTTTATGGAGCTCTTACTTAGCTATGGGAATAAAGATAATGAAATGGATGCTGCTTTCCTTTTAGCCTCACAACGGAAAACAGAAGCTGAAGGGCTCTCATGTGAGAAAAGGGAGAAAGAAGGAGGGAGAAGAGAAGAAGAAGGAAAGAGGGAGGGAGAGGGGGAGGGGAAGAGCAGGCCGGGTCAGGAGAGGAGAGAGAATGCAGGGAGCTTGAAGAGAAAGGAAAGGGAGAGGAGGAGGAAAAATGGAGATGGCAGGAGGAGAATGAGGGATAGACAACAGAGAGGGGGATGGAGGCCCAGGCCTGTCATCTTAACTAAGGCAGAGAGATGGTGAGTTCAGAGTAACTTAGGGAAACCGTGTTTCAAAACAAAAAGAAAAGAATCAAAAGTAACAAAAGAATGGAGATAAATTAGTACTTGCCTAGCAGGTTCAGGATCTTAGGGCCTTCTCCATGAGGAGGAGGAAGACAAGGAGAGGGGCTAGAAGGAGGAGAAGGAAGAGCAGGGAGAGGAGGAGGAGGGAGAGGGAAGAAGTCAAGGAAAAGGTGAGGAGGGGGAGGAGGGAGTGGAAGAGGAAAGAGGGGAATAGAGAGGAGGAAATGAAGAAAGGAGAAGGAAGGAGGAAGAGGAGAGAGGAGGAGAACAGAGAAGGGAGAGAAGGAGGAGAAATTTCTTGCCCTACCTTGTTTCCTACCTTCAAAAGGGACACACTGCAAAAGAAGAAAATGGGAATCACAGAGCAGGAAGCAGAGGATGATAAACCACCCAAAGCCAGCGACGACACTGAGGACGGTTAGTCTAACTCTTCTCTCTTCCCTTACTCTATGGCATAGTGCTATCAGAGTGCTGGCCCTGGTCTTTAAACGGGGACACACTCTCCCAGAGGACACACATTTTCTTTGTCACAGTAACTACTTTTTATTGTAAAAACATATAAACCCGCTCACCGTCATCTGGGATTTATTACAGTATTTGCTCAGGCGCCCCCTTTATTGGGTTTTCTGCTTGTTCTCACTCTTCCGTACCACACGCTGACAATCCCAAACACAAACTGCATGAGCCTCCAGAAGTGGAATTATTGGGTCAAAATGTATACACGATTAAGAAAAATTTAGATGGCCTTATAATTGGCATACAATAAATTAAATGTATTTCATGTGTACAATTTCATGATTTTTAACATGTATATGAACACAGAGGGAGGGAATATTTAGAAATTAAAACAAATTTTGTAAATAAGTAAATAAAAATAAACTCATGAAATCATTGTCATCCTTGATTACCTCAGTCAAGAGACTAAAATTGTCAATCAGCCTTGTGAGTTTTTTTGGAGGCCCTTCTCTGTACGTGTGTGTGTGTGTGTGTGTGTGTGTGTGTGTGTGTGTGTTGTGTGGGGGGAGGGCAGGGGTGGATGGGTGTAGGTGTTTTAATATTGGGTCTCCTACTGGCCTGGAGCTCACCAAGTAACTAGTTACTTCCTAGCATTTTTCAGGATTTTTAATAAATAGAATCACACAACATATTTTGTTTTTCCTTCTGGCTGATTTCTCTAGCATAACTACTTTAAAATTCAACCACTGTATCCTATCTATTAACAATATATTCCTTTTTAATAACTGAGTTGTATTCCACTGTAAAGATTAAAATGTGTTTCTACTTTTATTTTTTCTTTATTTTTAATACAAGCTTTTCTCATTCCACACAGCCATCCCTGCTCCCACTCCCTCACCCTTCTGCTCCACCCTCCTCCCCATCCCCCCCATCCACTCCCTCCCCCTTCTGCTCCACCCTCCTCCCCATCCCCCCATCCACTCCCTCCCCCTTCTGCTCCACCCTCCTCCCCATCCCCCCCATCCACTCCCCAGAAAGGGCAAGGCCCCCCCGCCATGGGGAGTCAGCAAAGTCTGACACATCACTTCCAGGCAGGACCAAGGCCCTCCCCCCATATCTAGGCTGACAAGATATCCCTCCAAAGAGAATGTACTCCAAGACACCAGATCAAGCACTAGGGATAAATCCTGGTCCCATTGCCAGTGGCCCTACAGACTGCCTGAGGCTCACAACTGTCCCCCCACATTTAAAGGGTCTAGTTTGGTTCCATGCAGGCTCTCCCGTTATCAGTTCAGAGTCACTAGCTCAGATCTGCCATTTTTGTGGGTATCCCCATTGTGGTTTTGACTTCCCTGCTCATATCCCCACTCCTCCTTCGCCTGGACTGATCTCATGAACCTTGTCCCAGTGCTCCGCTGTGGATCCGTTGCTGGATGAAGGTTCTCTGATAACCATAAAGGTGGTCATCGATCTGATTGCAGGGAAAGGCCAGTTTAGGCATCTTCTCCATCCTTGTTTAGAGTCTTAGCTGGGGTCATCCTTGTAGATTCCTGGGAATTTCCCTAGTGCCATGTGTTTCTCTAGCCCCTTAACGGCTCCCTTAAACAAGAGATCTCTTTCCTTCCGCTCTCTCTCTGTCCCCCTTCTTGAGCATCCCATTCCCTCACGTTCTCCTCCTCTCGCCCCTTCTCCCCACCATACACACTCTCAATTTTCTCAGGAGCTCTGTTTACCCTTCCCAGGGTCATCCATGCATGTCTCTCCTTAGTGTCCTCCTTGCTATCTTGCTTCTCGGGGTTGTGGACTGTAGGCTGGTTATCCTTTGCTTTACGTCTAATATCCACTTATTAATGAGTACCTACCATGTTTATCTATCTGGGTCTGGTTTACCTCACCCAGGATATTTTTTCTAGTTCCATCTATTTGCATGCGAACTTCAAGATGTTATTGTTTTTCTTTGTTGTCGTTGTTGTTGTTTTGTTTTTACCGCTGAGTAATACATTAGATAAATATACCACATTTTCTTTATCCATTCTTCAGTGGAGGGGCACCTAGGTTGTTTCCAGGTTCTAGCTATTATGAATAATGTTGCTATGAATAGGATTTCCTAGTGAATTTACTGTGGAATTGCATCTCTGGTGAGTGTTTATTTTCCATTCTCCTGTCTCAGTACCCTGAGCTATGCAGGAGAGAATGTTAGTCAAGGACTCGTTCATATCAAGAAATGAGGATGTGGAATGACCATGGCTTGGATAACCTCAGTCCTTGTCACATCTAGGCTCCTGACAACTCATGGGTTCTGTGGAAAATAACTCTGGGACTTTAATGTAGAGAAAGAAAAAAAAACCTAGAAAGTTGTTCAGAGACAGGAAGTCCATGCCTACAGAAATTTAGAGAAAACCCTAAGCAAGACGATCTCAAGGAGGGGACTCCACCAATCCAAGGACAACCCTCCTTCCTACAATAGGGAGGCATTTTATAGAATCACGATTCCTTCTCTCTGAGAAGGGGCTAAGCCAAAACAATGGTATACTCGGGGAAGTTTTTAAATAATCATGGCTAGCAAAGCCACCACAATATACACCAGACACACATATCTGTATAACAGCCTTAGTACGGGATGCAAGTGTGAAAACAAGTCCCTCCCCAGCCTTTGTCTGTTCCTACCAGGGACTTCCTACCTCAGCGTCCTTGAACACATTTTAAGTGTCCCAATTATCAGATTCCTCACTGTAGAAGAAACACGGTGCTACTGGCCTTGGATGATGACTGTGAGACAAGATAAGATAAAGAACAATGTGTGCTCAGTGAATGAATATCGCATCACTGAAGACAGAAGCCTATTGCTATATGTTAACCAATACACACACACACACCCCATCTGTCCTGATTTTGAGAGAATTAAATGAGATAATGAAGAATGAGTTTTGCATATTTAATGACTGGCTTTTAAAAATGGCTGTCGTATGAGAGAGGAGGGAGGAAACACAGGTCCCTGACAGCTATGCAGAGGCTGAAGATTTTTCTCACAGAGCAGAAGGTCTTCACTTATACGCTACAGCCTGTAATTCTGGCTAGAGATCTGCGCACTGACTGCTAGATAGAACCAGGCTTGGGACCCACCCAACCCAGGACCACCCAGGAGTCTGCACAGCTATAGGATAGCAGCCTCTTGTTGATTTAAGAATCTGAGCCCCTGAAATGTGGTGTACCTGTCTGCAGGCCACCTAGCCTCTCAGTCCTTCAAGGTGTTTAATTTAACCTGCCAGACTGTACTCTGGGACTGTCACTCCCTCTGAGGTTACGCTTGCTTTTATAATGTAAGGGAAGACGTTAGGAAATTGCAGCGTATGGGAATAGCACCAAGAGCCGACCACCGGTTTGACCACCTACCTACCCATGGTGTGGTCTTGAGGAGATCATAAAGCTTCCTCTAAACTTGGTTTCCTCTCTTATAAATTGAGGCTCATAATCACAGCCCAGCTCTTATGGTTGTTTTGAAGATCAGAATAAGCAAATAGAATACCTAGATATATAAAGGTATTCCTGTAATTTGGGGTAGATCCATCAGGTTAGGCTGGGCTTTGTACCTTCAACACCTGAGTCTTCTTGTCTTGTTCAGTGCAAGAGGCTTCCTGGATGGCTCTTCGGGACAATTGTCCTCCACACAGTGATTCAAGGATCTAGGCTCCCTGATCCTCAGGTGCCAGCACTGACACACATGGTTCCCGGGGCTATGGCCACATAGAAAGTGCACGGTGATGGCTTACCAGAACGTTAGTAAATGTCACACCTAAGAACAGTCATGCATCAGTTCTGCGTCCATCCCTTGGAAACACAGTCACCAGGTCCCGCCCTCAGTGCAGAAGAAGATAGAAAATGTCTAGTGCCTATGGGATAGTTAGCTAGCCAACACTGCTGCCTTGGTTACCCCTGAATTCATGACAGAGTTCATGTCCATGGGGAAAAGGCAAGACAGAGATGCATAGCCCTACAGTTCAAAGAGCTCATGTTTTCAAATCCACATGTTTCAGCTTGCTGCTGTAGACTGGAACACTGTGCCTGACTGTTTGAGACCTGTTTCTTCATCCTTCAATTGGGGGTGTTGGCAAAGTGTACCCCACCATGCTGCTGTAAGAACCTGGGAGACACTGCTTGGCGTGTGCCTTTTATCTGACATATGGAATGTGCTCGGTAAATGATGGCTGTTTCTTTTCCCATTTGCTGGCCTCCTGATTGTGTTCCACTTCTGTGAATCTTCCGTCAGTTTATGAGCAAGGCCAGATCTTAAGGCTCAATTATACCCACCAACTCCCAGGGCAGAAATCCTTTGTTGCCAATAAAACGTGACCTAGTATCCTTGGCCGGGCCTCCCTGGGTCCAGCAGTACAAGGTAGTCACTGCTCAAGTGCCTTTAGGCAGGGAACTTAGCAGAGAGGTAAAGAGTGTTGCTTAGGTAAGGCCTGGTCAGGCAGACTCTTCTATGGAGTGGAACACAGGACGGTCAAAGGGCAACACGTTGTCCTGTCTCCAGCTGCACTGACTCAAGGCTGTGGTTGGGATGCTCAGAGTTTAAAACACACAGTGCTATGGTACTTGTGGAGGCTCAGTCCTAAAATCTGGTGGAGTGGAGATACTGAGCACATCTTTCCTGAGGAAGCTGGGGACTGCCTTCAAATCCTTCCCCAACTCTCTTAGTATCGGGTTGTTTGCTGTGTGGCAATCTTGCGAGTCACTTTTACCTCAGTTTTCCCTGGTAGAAGATGCACACAGGACACTCTCGCCGTCCCAGATGTGTCGCTTGAGATCTATTGGGCAACAAGAACTGAAATTTAGACACCGACATAAACACTGGGAGGCTGCTGTTAATTTCTGTGTGTAACTCGCCAGTCACCTGGCCACCTACCTGCCCTGCATGTGGTCGTGAGAGGGTCATTAATCTTCTAAACTTGTTGTCTTCTCTTAGAAACCGAGGCTCATGCTAACTCATCCAGTTCCACTGGAACTGTGGGTGATTAGAAGTCCTGTTCTCTGTGACGTGTCTATAGAACACACACTTATTTTATTGGTCTAAGCATTCTCTTCATTGGAAGGACGTGCAGGCTCTGGAGTACAGGGTCAAGAATACAACGTATACAAGTTGGAGAAGCCTGAAAAAAAAAAAGCGGCAAACTGATAGAGCAATCTTATTTATTTGTGTGCATATTACATGTACTGGGGGTGATATGTTCATGGTGGATGGGTAGATGTGATGTACATGTGTATGTGTGGTGTGTATGTGGTTTTTATGTGATGTATATGTGGGTCCTGTGTGCATATGTGTGGTGTGTGCATGGTATATATGTGATGTATGCATGGGTCCTGTGTGTGTGTGTGTGATATGTAAATGGTATGTATGTCATATATATGTGGGCCCTGTGTGTATGTGTGTGCCCACTCCATAGCACAGGTGTGGAGGTCAGGGGTCAAAATGCCAGGGTCAGTTGTCTCCTCCCACCATGTGAATCCCAGGAGTTGAACTCGGGTTGTTTGGACTGACAGGAAAGTGACTTTACTCACTGAACTATTTCGCTGACCCAAGAAATGTTATTTGTTTCCTCCTGGAAACTAAAGGTCCATAAACGAAGCAACCCAAGCTTGGCACGGTGGCCATGCCAGCCAGATCCCAGCTCTTTTCATCTTACCTCCCCGTCATTCTGCGGTGACGTCATTAGTCAAGGTTTCTTTAGTGGAGGACTCTCACTTCAAGCTGGAAGGAAGGTGAAGGGTGTCTCCATCCTCCTCACAGGGTCCCCAGTCAGGATATAGTCTGCCTCTCTGTGGACAGATCATTTACACGGCAACCTCATTCAGCAAAGGAGGCTGGGAAATGTGGGAATTTAGCTGTGCATGTGGCTGTGTTATCAAAGAAAAGAAAAACGGACTCAGAAGAGACACGTCACAGTATCCAAATGGCATAAAGTGTCAATATTAGTTGCAATAAGGAAAGGAGGGTGATCTAAAAATTAACATGGGGGTAATTCCCATATGAGTCATCTACTTCCACAGTAATGCCACCTAAAAACCACAAAGTCTTAGGGACACGCAACAGTGATCATCTTGGGTCAGCTCGGGGTCAGCTAGAGGCTCTGATTACTTGGACTGGGCCTTTTCCCACATCCTGGGGTTGAGTGATATTCTGCTGACCTAAATGTACTTTGCCTGGGACAAATGCTGTAGTTGGTCTCTGTCATTCAATGGTTCCTCCTCCAACAAGATAGCATCAGCATATTGTCATGGCAATGAAGGCTAGCCATGACATGCACAGAAGAAAGCAAGAGGAAGCACAAGGCCCCTGGGGCCAGGGTATGGAGTCAGCACACAACACTTTCAGTCTGTCTTGTTGGCTAAACCAGGTACAAGACTAAGCCTAGAGAGGACACTGAAGGCTGTGCAAGGATGGAGAAGAGCATGGGCACAGGGAGGGGGAGAAAAGGTCACATCTTTCTTCCACAGTCCCCTTCTTCATCCCTACCAACGGTGCATGAGAACCCCAACTCCTCTCCATCCCTGCCAACATGTGTAGTTTTTTGTTTGTTGTTTGAAATAGACATCCTAGTGGATATGAGGCAGGGGCAGCTCATAGTGATTTGGTGCACAGATGGTGAGCATCTTTCCATGTGTTTGCTCTTTGCACAGCTTCCTTGGAGAATGCATACTCAAGTTCATCATCTATTTTTGCTGAACAAACGATTGACTGATTAATTGATTGATTGATTATATATGTTGTACACATGTTGCAATGTGCATGTAAAGGGCAAAGTACAACTTTGTTGGAGTTATCGATCTCCTTTACCATGTAGATCTAGAGATTTAGCTCAGATTGTCAAGCTTAGCAGCAAGCTCCCTTACTCACTGAGCCATCTCACTGGCCACCTCGTCTACTTTTTAATTGGCGTGTTATCCATATATTCTAGATGCCTAACCATATAGATAATTTGTAAACGTATTTCCCATTCAGGGCCTTGTTTTCTTTTCTACCGGGATGACTAGCTGAGAGGTCTAAAATGATCTGCTGTCTCCTTCAGCTGCAGGAATAGTGTGGCCCTCACACTGTGTAAAACTGAAAATGTCAGCTATCACTGTCAGGGTCCCCTTCCCTTCTAGAGGCACACACTGGAAAAGACAGATCTCCCTTTGGGTCTTGCATCAGTGTGTCTGTGATCCTGTTGGTCATCAAGAGACACACATGGAAGCAAATGAAAGTGTCCACAGGAAATGGCCAACACCTTGACCCAGCTCCTGCTTCAGAATCAGCTTGTGAGGACCCAAAAGAGGACTTCATTGCCCATGCATTCAGCCAAAGCTTGAGCTGGAAAGAAGGTCTGTGGGCTGCAAGAAGCCTGTGCCCACTTTTAGGTAAGTCAGTATATTTTTCTGAGGCTCGGTTTCCCTAAAGTAAACAGGGTTGCCTTGACGGGACAGAGTTCCAGCCCTTAGGATTTGGGAAAGTTCAGGAGGTCACCAGCGCAGGGTATTCCTGGGTGAGTGTGTTCTCCATACTGGGAAGAAGGTGTAGGCATACTGGGAGTTGGGATAACTAGGGAAATAAAAGAAGGGCTATCAATCCTGTAATGCCGACCCCTAGAATATCTTAATGAAGGCAGAGGTGGGTACTTGTAGTGTTAGCTCAGGCCCCCGGCCCCTAACAAAGAACCCTTGGTGAGGGAGGGTGGGGGTGCCTGGTAAGCCCCTGAAGTGGGGCTGCCAAGGGCTAAGGACACATCCACGGGGAAGTGTTTTGGAGGTGGGGTGATGGAAAAGGGGCATCCATAAATAGTTCTTGCCTTAGAACTCTCTCAGAACAGGAAATATTCTCTACACACATCCGGAAACAACCGCCTCAGCTCCCAAATCAACAAAGGTGGCCTTGTCCAACGGGGAGAGCCAGGTGGCACTTAAAACAACAACAACAAAAAGCTTGCGTGGAAGGAGTGGACAGAGGACAACCTTAGGCATTGGTCCTCACTTTCCACCCTGTTTGAGCCAGGGTCTCACTTGTCATTCACATTGCTAACTAGTTCACGAGCTCTCAGAGACTTTTCCCATCTCCCCATAGGGGAACCGGGATTGCAGGTACACACACACGCTCACACACGCACATACACATGTGCGCACACACATTACTGGAGTCTAGCCTTTTTGTCGGTTCTGGGGTTCCTAACTTAGGTGGCCAGGCTTGAGCTATCTCCCCAGCTCCCATGGGTGGCATTTTGGGACGGGACATGCAATTCCAAGAAGAGAGTGAATCACTGTGTTCATTATTTCCATATAGAAACTCATCACCCTTAAATCCATTAGACCCCAATCATTCACCAACCATGAATGAGCTGGTGACCTACCATGTGCCCATCCCAAGGAGGACATTTGGATCTTCCTGTCTTTGTGGCACAGATGGCAAACCCCATACCTTTCCCTCTCTGCCAGGGAGGTAGAACAGAGCTGTGTGTGTGTGTGTGGTGGGGGGGGGGCCTGTGCGGAAACACAACAGGATGAAGGATGGCCTCTTGTTTCCTACCCCAGACACTGGCCAAGCCAGGAAGAAGAGAGGGAGACCTTTCCAGGTGGACATGCTAAGGGGCCCAGCAGCTGGGAGGAGGGAGGGGGTAAAGAAAGATCCTGGGGAAACTCTGTGTGTGTGTGTGTGTGTGTGTGTGTGTTTCTGAGATCTCCCCTTGCAGGTTAGATCTGGGACACACTGATTCACAACTTAAGAGTTCTTATTTGGCATTGATTTATGGGATGGCCAATCTGGGCCTCATCAGTAAGAGAAGAACTTTTGTTGTTGTTATTCTAATATTGTTATATTTACGAGCGCATGAAATGCTTCTTGGCGGCTGCCCTGCCTGGAGCCTACAGCAGCATAAGACATCTAAAATCTTGAAGAGGAGAGTTCAAGGTCCATTGTTCTGCCTCCACGTAACTACGCGTCAGAAGTTCCTAGGGCCATCTCATGTTTAAACTCTGAATGTCCGTATTTAACCCCCGTGAATGCTCAGACAGGCTTGCCTGCGGCTCTGTGGGCCTGTCACGCTTGTTTCCCTCTTTCCTTCTCCCACTGTGGCCGTCACTGGGCTGAAGCTGAGGCTTCGGCTGTGCTGGAAACACACTGGACGCTTCCCAGCTGCGGGGATTGGGGGTGGTGTTTATTTGCTCAGAGAAAACCCAGTTGAGGCTATGCAGAGTTCAGTGGGTTATCATGCACTTCCGGCTTGATTTGTGGTTGTTCTGGTTCAGTGAGTGGCCTGGCTAGACAGGAACTAGTTGAGATGTTGCCATGGTTGGGAGGAAACAGAGGTAGCCAGATCGCAAGCATCTTTATATTTCTCTTTGATGGGAAAGACATTTTCTTTGTGACACTCTTGCCTAATGTCTGTTCTCAGTCCTTGCCACAGGTCAGCCCCAGCCATGGCAACATCTAAACTAGTTCCTGTCTAGCCAGGCCACTGCTAGGATACCTACGAGCCTCTCATTCACCCTCCTCACCTTAAGGCATTTCCTGTAGTTTATTACAGAGAAAGAAAAAAGAGCAAAAGCGAAAAATATAAGCACTGGTGTCTGATGGAGGGTGGAGGAGAGTTGTCCTGTCAGATCCGGGTCCTAGGAAGGTGGCCCGTCCATCCTATGAGGGTAGAGCCTCTACAGTTTGGGAAGACTTAGAAATCATGGCTGGGTGAACTGAATGTACCAGCTAGGCCAGGCTTTGTCAAGCTTCTTCCAGAAAAAAGTGGAGTACAGATATTTTTAACTTGGTATCGCATATGGTCTCTGTCCCGGGGTTTGGTTTTTGTACAGCAATTTAAGTCTTTCTAAGCCAGCCTGGGCCTCCAGGGTTGACAGACACTTGTCACCAACCATAGCCTGCTGATCCTTGGTTTAGATGAAATGAAAACATTTTGCATGTAAGGTGGTTTCTGACCTCTCTCTCTCTCTCTCTCTCTCTCTCTCTCTCTCTGTGTGTGTGTGTGTGTGTGTGTGTTTCTGTCTGTCTCTCTGTCTGTCCACTGGGGAAGGGGAGGAGAGGGGTGATACATGACCATTCCTTTATATCTGTCCTTGTACATCTCATCATCCTAGGATGGAAATAACCCCAAAACCCCCCACTCCAGGAGACCCAAAATTGCCACAGGAGAGAGAACACAGGCCTCAGGAGACAGGTGGCTTCATCTCAGTCAGCTGCAAGATCGCTTGTTTCCCCTGAGCAAGTCACTTGACTTTGCTAACCTTTCCAGTCTCTATCTCCACGATGCAGGAGGGCTGAGGAAACCCAAACTTCCTTCCAAATTCAATATTTGCTCTGTGATCCTTAGCCCCCTTTTGAAAATGGAATGGAATATCAGAAAAAAAAATACTAGAAGAAAATCTGTTAGATTCTTCACTGTAGCTCAAAGTCCAGCCAAGTGGGAGGTGCCCGCCCCACAATAGAAAACCCCTCATTGTGGAGTGGAGAGGAATGGTTGGCACAGCCCATCTCAGGGATACTCAAGAGGAATGAGCATGGGCCAAAGGTGGCAGTCATCACTGCCATGTTCACCATGGAAACAAGCTATGCGGCCCGCACATTGTGCCAAGAATGCTGGTGGCTGAAGGAGCCATGCCATTGTGGGCAGACACTGAGGCTCCCAGAAAACAAGCAAAGGCAAGGTCTGGAAGCTGCAGTGGAGACAGGTCATCATGACCTTCCTCCTAGGCCAGGACAAAGATTGGCCACCAGACAAGCCTTCATCTCTGTCCAGGCCCCATCTGTCCTTCAGGGAGCAAGCGGTGGACCTTGCCTTTGCCAGATGGGCCTGGTGCCACTTCCTCCACCAACATCTACTGGGCACCACTTCTACATCTGAATGATGCCAGACAATGTACGGAGGGTGTGGACAGCACACGGTGCCCACTCAGGAAGGGGCGGCTAGGCCCCAAAGTGGCCATCCTCCCGAGAGAATACTAGCATAGAAGTAGTACTTTGTAGATTCAAGAGAAGAATGCTGGATCCAAGAGCCTTGTAAGACATTCGTGGAGGCTTCACAGAGGCTTTTCATGTTTGCTTATTTATGTATTTGTATGTGTATTCGTGTTTGTGTGTGTATGTACTGGCACATTTATTGTGTGAGGGATGTGTGTGTACATGCACTTGTGGGCAGAAGTCAGAAGACAACCTCTCCTGCCAATAGCATCCTTCAGATACTATCTACCTTGGTTTTGGTTTTTGGTCTTTTGAGGTTGTTTTTGCTTGGTGTGGTTTTGTTTTTGTTTGTCTGTTTGTTTTGTTTTTGTTTTTTGAGACAGAGTCTCTCATAGGCTTGGAACTCACCAAGTAGATTAGGCTGGCCTCAGGTGTCTGCCTGACTGTATCTCCCCAGAGCTGGAATTATGAGCTCATACAGCCACTCCTGGCTCTTTTAGACGTGGGTTTTAGGGACCAAACTTGGGCTCTTAGGCTTGAAAGATGGAGGCTTCACTGACGGAGGCATCTCCCCAGCCCTGAACATTCATTTCACGGTCTTGTGTATGTGTGTCAACTGTCAGAGGGGAGGTGCCCGGTCACTCCAAACAACCCTGTTCCTCCATAGTAGCTTCATTATCTCTTTGAGACGGGTCTCTCACAGGCACAGAACTCTCCAAGTAGCTCCTGGGATGGCAGTAAACTGTGAAGCCTAGGAGAGCCAGGACTTGCCACAGTAGAGACAACACCACCTTCTCTGGTTTATTGGCTCCCTAGCCAGCACTCTCCTTGGAAGCCAAGGACAGACTCAGTACACCTGAGCAGAGAAATAATGGATTCCTTGCTTACAGAGGCTTTTTAATAACCCAGCAATAATGTACCTGAGCCTCAGGACTCTTAGGGGTCACTGCAGAGACAAGCAGAGAGCTTGATAGTTTATGAGCCTCTGGGCAGAGTTGGTTGTTTGAATCAGGTGTCCCGGGGTGAGGTGGGGGAGGAAAATGAAATACAACAGCAGCAGGAGACGCTTGGGGGCATGCAGTGTGGGGAACATTCACCTCAGAGGACCCAATGGGAAATGGGTACTTTTAGCCACCCACTTGGCAAATCCTGTCCTCCAGCACTTCCTTCCCACTTTCCCCAGCCCCAGGATGTATGACATCATAGACACTGTAGCCAGAAAGGGATGGAGAGAGAGGGGATGGTTAGATGCCTTGTTTTTCTGTTTCCTGTTTGCTTGCTGGCATCTCCTCACTTCTCAGAGACCTCTCCAGGGAGCCCATGTGCTGTCACCCAGGAGGAAATAACACAGAGAGTCACAGCCAGCAACCTGGGCACTGGCAAGATCCAGGTTCTGTTAGTTACCTCCTCCGACAGGTCACATGGCCTCTCTGTGTCATGTGAAATGGGGGTATAGGTCCTAGCTCCTCACTTTGCTTACAAAGTTACTGTAAGCACTAAATGAGGCCATGTAGTCCCTGACAAGCAGTTTGCTTTGACTGTAACATGTTATGCTTCTCAAAAATGTATGTGTTAAAACTTAAAAAACCCAGTGGGATAAAAGATGAAAACTTTGAGGAAGTGATTAAGTCCTCAGGAAATCTACTTTTAGTTTAGTTTGGTTTGTTTTAAGACAGTCTCACTATATTGACCAGGCTGCCCTGGAACTCACAGAGATCCACCTCCTGTCTCCCAAGTGATGGGATTAAAGGTGTGTGCCTTCCTACCCAACTAGGATTCAACTCTCATTAATGGAATGGTCACCTCCAAAGATGAATAGGAGAAATCTACCAAGGTCATTTCTGCCCATTGCGCTTCTGCCTCGTGGGGACAGAGCAAAGAAGTGACATTTCTTGTCTGTTTCCAACAGGGTCTTAATCATGGAAAATTAGCTTTGAATCCACATGTAGCAAGGATGACTCCAAATTCCTCATCCTCTGCCTCCGCGTCCCCAGTGCTGGGATTACAGGAGCACAACACCATACTAAAAAGCAGCGTCTCAGAAGTGGAGGCAGGGCACCCGAAGTGGCAGCTCCCCGATCGTGACCTTCCTGCCTTCAGGAGTGCAGTCAAGTTGCCTTGGGTTTCCCTATCTCTGGTGTTTAGTTACAACAAGTACAAAGGAACCAATCAGGAAAGCTTCCTGTCTGCCAGGGTGGAAATCAGCATTGGCCAGCCTACTCCTAACAACCAATCAGAAGGCACACTGCCCAAGTATCTGTCTCCACAGCACAGTCTCCACATGGGGTGGATGGAGACAACTGGAAGGAGGCGGGGAGGGGGGCTTAAGGACTAAAGATACATGCTCTCAAGCCCGATGACCTGAGTTTGGCCACCAGAATCCACATAATGGGAAGAAAGAACCGATTCCTAAAAAATGTTTTATGATCGCCACACAGTTCTCTCTCTCTCTCTCTCTCTCTCTCTCTCTCTCTCTCTCTCTCTCTCTCTCTCTCTGTTAAAAATGGAAGCCCTAACAAAATTCAGGTCACCAAATTTCTGCCTATAAAACATCTGTTTAAAATGAAAGGATTCCATCAATTTTTTTTTCTGGAAATTCCTTTTAGTCTCAAGAGCAGCAGCTTACTGCGGGCAGAAGTAGGGGAAATCGCACTACATGGGATCTGTGATGGGCACAGCATGAGCAGAGTCAATACTGAAGCACTGAGGGTGGCGAGTCGTCTGCCCAAGCTAGGACCGAGGAGTCTTTCTTTCATCAGCACACCATTTAACGGCAGACCTGACCACAGGACTCAGTCCTGTGTCTGCGTTGTGGAATAATCTTTTGTACACTGTGAAGCTCTGTCACTCATTTTCATTTAGTAAAGAACTGAGCAGTCAATAGCTAGGCAAGACTTCCAGGCACAGAGGATGCTGGGAAGAAGAAGGGTGGAGGGGTAAAGAGATACAGAGGCAGCATGGGCTTTACAGAGTAAAGGTAACCAAGCCACATAAAAGAATGCAGGTTGAAAGCTATGGGTTAACTGCAGTTATAAGAACAGGTTAGAAACAACCCTAAGTTATCGGCCAAGCTTTCATAATTAACAGTAAGTCTCTGTGCTGTTTTTTGGGAGCTGGTGGGCCAAAGAAAAATCTGTCTGCATGTCTGTACCTAGGATTAGACGCCAGCATCTCTCTGATCCTGAGATATTTCATGTTTTGTTGCTTCTGATCTAGTGCAAAGGAAGACAGTTAAAGCTAGAATTAGAAAATGTTCAAAAGAACAAATAAGGAAAGCCTGGTGCTCCAGCCGATGCTGTCGAATGCTGTTCTTCACCGCAGGGGAGACACGCAAAAGGACAGTCCCTTGCAAGCACAGGCTCACTCCCTGAAAGCTGGGATGAAGTAAGGTGAAATAAACAATAATGCAGCTGGGGGAGTGCTTAATAAACATACAGGAGTCCCTGGGCTTGATCCTCTGTGTTACATAAGCTCAACATGGTGACCCAGGCCTATAATGCCGGTGCAGGCAAGAGGGAGGCAAGAAGATAAGAAGTTCAAGGTCAACATCAGCTACTGCTGAGTTCAAGGAAAGTCTAGGATAGATGAGATCGTGACTTAGATGTTAAATATAAAATGGCAGTAAAGAGAAGAAGCTGAGTCCTTCGGGGATAGAGCCAGAGGAAACCTGAGTATAGGGCTCCCTTCTCTAAGACTGCTACAGCATGGGGGTCAGGAGACTGAGCAATGGCTACAAACAGGTGTCTGGGTAGCACTTCAGGACTGCCATGCCCTCACCTGAGCGTCTGATTCTGTAGAGCAGGTGCTAGCCCCTCTTGACACAAAGAGATCAAAGTTCAGGGGTCTAAAATAAGTTACCCAAAGTCAGCCCACAAGAAGCCTGGCCTCCCTGTGAGGACTCTGTTCCCACAGCAATCTGATGATTCCTTAGTGTGAGTGACTGGGTTGGGAATCTCTGCAGGGCGGGACCTTATTTATCTTTCTGTCCCTGGATACTCAGTAAATGTGGTGAAGTGGAATGAACTTCATTGAAAGTTCTTTCAAAGTAGAAGATTAGACCTTACACATAACACATACACAAAGATACACACACTACACACAGAGACACACAGAGAAACACACACACATAGACACACATACACCACATGCACACACATACACTACACACACAGAGAGACATATACATACACTATAAACACACACATACAGACACACACACTACACACAGAGACATACACACAGAAACACATCATACACCACACGCATACACATACACTACACACACATACACTATAAACACACACATACAGACACCCACACTATACACAGAGACATGGAGAGAGACACACACACATACACTACACACAGAGAGACACACACACAGAGAAACACACAGACACACACATACACTATACACATACACATAACTATACACACAGAGAGACATACATACACTAACACACACAGACATGCATAACACTACAAATAGACACACGGAGAGAGAGACACACACATATACTACACACAGAGACACACAAATCACACACACAGACACTACACACATAGACACACACACTACACACACAGACACACACACTGCACACAGAGAGAGAGACATACTACACACACATAGAGATACACACATAGACACACACATATACTACATACATAGAGACACACACACCACACACTACACATACACTACACACACACAGACAAACACATATACTACACACAGAGACATGCACACTACACACACATAAACTACACACATACAGAGATACACATACACACACCACACATACACTACACACACACACACACATATACTACACACACACAGAGACACACACACCACGGTGAGAGAGAGGGATCTTTCAACAGTTATCAGAAACATTTAGTTTGATGTTCAGTTCTAGACATTTGTTGAATACAGACAGAATCCAGTTCAAGCGGCTAGGAAAACAGCGACAACTCAAACTGGCTAGAATCCCAAAACAAGACAGCCCCTTATAAGCCACTTGCAACTCTAAGTGTTTCTTGGACAAACTGAAACTGTCGCTGTCCTCCTTGGAGCTGATCAGAGGTAAGAGCATGGAACATTCCCCTGCCCTGGGGCTGTACAGTCGTGTCTGAGTTTTCACCAAGTCTCCGCCTGGGTCCTGCCTACCAAAGTCCGAGGCTGAGGCAACTGATGGCCCCTGCCGTTAGTTGGCACCAGTTGTGTGCCCTGCGAATGCCCAGCGACAGTGTGATGTGATTTGAGACCCTTGGCTTTTTCTGGGGAAAGGATTGGCTTCTGCTGTGTGACCTATTGATGATGTTGGCTTCTGGTGAATGACCTGGCAGTATCTGTCCTCCAGTTCAAAACAGAAGGTGGAGAAGAATCCTGCCCTCCTTACTGCCCCCACTAGGGGAAGAGAGACCTGGGGAGAAAGTGGGTTTTTCTAAATTTATGATCTTCTGCTTAGGTCAGTGGACCTCAATCAGAGAACACTGGCGGCATCTGAAGATAGTTTGGGTTGTCCCAGGTAGGGAAAGTGGCAGACATCTAGGGAAGGGAAAGGCCAGGGCTGCTGGCTTCCCCCACCCCCCACACTGGCTACTGTCTGTCACTAGGTTTCTCCTTGGGTTCAGAGGGGAAAGGTGAATTTATTAGATTTAGGGAGAACTGAGAGTTTTAAGACCCATGAGAACTTCAGCTCTTCTTCATCCTAAGTAGCAGACAGTTGAAGACTCTCAGAGTGAGGGGGTGAGTGGCTATGACCACCTGAAAGAAGAGAGTAGGGAAGAGGAGGGGAATCCAGAAGCCAGCATTCAGAGTATGGACACAGACTTTATCCGTGGTACAAGATGCTTCCTTATCCATGAGAAAGACTTAAACACCTCCCCCAGACAGTCCCTCTGCTATATCCTTGATTTACCCCTTATTTATTTCCAAACTTTATGAAACATGGGTATAAATGAGAAAAAATAATATTTTTCTAAAGGTACTTTAAAAAACAAGAGTGTGAAGTCCACTGGAGGTGGACACACTGTTAGCATCTCGAGAAAGGGATGCTGGAGGTATCCTGGAGGTGTTTCTGATGATGGTGACGGCAGGATCTCCTCTTCTCTCTTCTCTTGGCTCAGAGGACTCAGGAGGGAAATGTTGCTTCTCTAATTACCTTGGTCCAATACTGCAATCTTTTGGAACTGCTTTTACTGGGAAGTTACAGCAAGAGAAGAGTATCTGAAGGTGGAGGGAAGCACAGAGCGCCTAGGGCATGCCAGAGCTCCTGGAGCCAGCAAGAGATGCGCTGTCCTTTGCGTGACAGGCCAAGGGCATCCATTCTGCAAGCAAACTAGCCCTGTAACTGGCTCGTCCACTGGGTTTGCTTGCCTCCATCACAGATAGGGTCAGAGAAGCAGGGATGAGTGGTACCCTCAGCATCCCTTAGTTTTGGGGCCATCCAAGACTCCCTTAATTGGTATCTGGTGCTTCAGGCACAGGCTGGGACTGGGGTACCAGAGACGATGCCAATTTAGTGAGGGCCTTTGCTATGATGTCCAGGTGGCCGTTCATTGTCCGAAGTTCCACCAGGATGTCCCCAACATTGGCCTCCAAGGTGGCAGCAGTGGCTGCAGGGGCACAGGGGGGCGGCGATGTTCTAGGATCCTCGGCATGATCATCCCGGGCAGAGCTTGGATGCTGACTGTGACCCCTTTCTGAAGCTGAAGCCGGAGTCAACACAGGCTGGGGCCGCTCACGATCCTTGCCTCGAACACCAGGGGAGGTGGCAGACGGGCAGCTGGGCAGCCAGTCAACAAGGTGGGGTGCAGCCTCTGGGGAGGAGGTGACAATGGTGTAGAGCCCAGTGCGCCGAGGGATGCAGATACCCGGGGCTGTAGAGGGGGTGGGCAGAGGTGGCAGGAGAGAGGGCAACATGGTTGGACTCGGGGAGAAGGCCTGGGGCTCACAGGAGGAGGAAGGAGATGGCAGTGCAGCTGTAGAGGGGCCCGGCTCCTCTGAAGACAGGAACAGGGTAGTGGAAGACTGGGAGTCCAAGGTACTGGGCTCTGAATCTGTCAAATAAGAAGAGGGGAAAAGGTCACTCGGGTGTTTGTGTCATCTCTGTGGCCAGTTGCTAAGGAAACGACAGAAATGTGGAACTGTAGTTCCCACCACTCAGAGGGACGTCCAGTGAAAAGAAGCAGACTGTGAAACAGGTTGTGTCCCAAGAAGGAAGTAGGCAATACGGGAGCTCAGTCCAGGATCTTAGAAGAATAACTGTGTTAAACAGATCTCTCTCTCTCTCTCTCTCTCTCTCTCTCTCTCTCTCTCTCTCTCTCTCTCTCACACACACACACACACACACACACACACACACACGCACACACTCGTCAGCAACACTGGGGACTCAAGACAACCTTGAAAGAGTCCGTGCTGATTCTTGCTGGGATAGGTGATACTGGGGGATTCTCAGGAAGTCCCATCCCTCTTCCTTAGGGACTTGGCTTCATTTCTCCATAGACATAAGAAGGTTCAATGACCCTTCAGGACTAAAACGCTGTCCAGTCCGCAGATCATGACAATGATGTGTATCACAGCCATGCACACCCCTCCTGGTGTTAACTCTCCTGAGCCCCTGAACCTTCAGGTAGGAAGTGAACAACTGCTCTTTTGGAATAGGCATGGTAACAAAGTCACCAACCTCCCATCACTGCATGGCCCTCATCCAGACAGATGACCAACATCAGCTACCTCAGCAAGGCCACTAGCTACCTGTGAATGCCCTAATCAGCGTGGTGGTTATTGCCCTAAGGAGGAAAAGCCTCTGTTGTTTTCAAAGCTAAAACACCAGAACACAGAAAAGCTCTCAAGACACAACCGAACTGGACTGGGAAATAAAAATGCCTGTCCGAGGCCTGGTGTGGAGTTCAGTTCATAGAGTACTTGCCTTGCATACAAGCTGTCCTGGGTTCAATCCCCAGCACCATAGAAACCAGACGCCTCTTATAATTCTAGCTCTCAGGAGGATCAGAAGTTCACAGTCCTCCTTGGCTACCCAGCAAGTTTGACAAGGAAACACGTGGTGACATGAGGCTCAGGGGACAGTAGGAGTCAGGATGGAGCACATGGAATGAGCTGACAGTTGTCACCTGCATCTTTGCCTCCCACCTCCGTCTTAGCTGAGCCGTGAACACCATGATGGCTCGTATTCACTGTGGACCAGATCTGGAGCCACCTAAGAGGCACACCACTGGGCATGTCTGAGGGTGTTTCCCGCTAGGCTGAACTGATGGGTGAGGACTCACTGTGGATGTGGCGGCACTGTCACTGAACGAACGGGAGAAAGTGAGCTGAGCACCAGCCTTCCATTTCTCTCTGGTTTCTGACTGTGGGTGCCATGTGACCAGTAGCCTCACGCTCCTGCATCCATGCCTTCCCCACAACGAGGGACCGTATCCCTGAAAACCATGAGCCAAAAGCAATCCTTCCTTCTTTGAAGTTGCTTTTCATGGGCATTTTGTCACAGCAATAAAAAGGTGACTAATACACCCACTCAGAATAAAGACCACATTTCTAGTCTCCAAGTGTAGAGGTACTGGGCTCAATTCCTCCTTCCTGGGGTCCTGGGCTCGATGGCTGGAGCTCCAGCAGTCTGTTTTCACCATGAGGACGAGGTGAAAATAATGTAAGGGTTACAGAGTAGAGAACTAAGTACCCCAGCTACTGTTAAGACCCATGTTCTCAGTCTCTGTCTGTCTGTCTGTCTCTTTGTCTTTTGTCTCCGTCTGCCTGTCTCTGTCTTTCTCTGTCTCTCTCTCTGTCTCTCTCTCTGTCTCTCTCTCTGTCTCTCTCTCTCTCTCTCTCTCTCTCTCTCTCTCTCTCTCTCTCTCACACACACACACACACACACACACACAGCGTTGTGTATTTTGACATTCTTGCTGATCCAGCAGTGAGTGGCAGACACCAGGTCATACAGGGACTGGTAGGTTAGGGTTCCGGCCATAGAGGAGCAATCACAGCCCAGCCATAGGTCTTGCTTAGGGGTAGCTCTGGAGAGGCAGGCGGGTTGTGGAGAGGGCAGGTCAGACTGGGCCAGGATGTGGGGGGTGAAGGGAGAAGGATCAGAGAAATGGCCTCAGCTCAAGGCTCCAGACTGGGAACTTTCCCTTTCTTGTTCTCTGGAGTCTGGGTGGCCTTTTCCCAGCCACACCCAGGCCTCCAGCAAGGCTCAGTTGTGACACACCTCAGCAGAGGCAGCCCTTAGAAACATTTTCCCAGGGGGGCGGGAAACTCTCTAGCCTGGGGCCTGAAGGAGAGCAGGTCTGTGGGAAGGGTGTGAGGTGTCTGAAGACACAGAGTCTCTCAGCACTGCATCTGGGCCTCAGCCTTTGATGGCTCAGACTTGGCTGGACGGCTGCCTGCTCCTTTCAGAACAGCAGACCTCTGAAGGGAGGGCCGAATGAGCATCTGATGAACTCAGCTCAATAATATTCACTTCTTTTATTTTCCAGGAATGTCATGAGCCCCACCGGGCAATCTTCTGGTTTGAAGACCTGATGAGTCAAGTCTATACAGACTTCTGACTCAGTTCCATCCCGAGTTCTCAGCAGGCCTCTCCCAGGAGTAGGGCTCAGCAGGAGAGCATGGCCTGGACACCTCATTGAGAAAAGGCAGCAGGACTCTGGAGCAGGCCTGAGACAGGCTAGCATTCCTACGGTGACGTGGGCCACACTCCCAGAGAGAGCCCATGTTCACTTAGTTCTTACCAAGTAAAAAGAAATCACACATTCACCCCACTAATCTTGGTGACCAGCTCTGCATGGATTGTATTATTAATCTCTTGCCATGAAGGAGACTGAGATTCAACTCTGTAAGGAACCCTGCACCCTGACCCAGAGCAGGTAGTTGATGCCTAGAAAGGCTACTCCATGGAAGGAAGGAGAGACGTGTACAAGGCATGAGTTAGAGAAGAAGAAATGTTTGTGATGGATCTGTGTGTGCGCATGCCTGCGTGTGTGCAAGTGTGTGTGTGTGTGTGTGTGTGTGTGCATGTGAGTGAGTGCCCACGTGTGTGTGCGCACATACACACACCTTCTAATTTGCTGTTTAATGAATTGCCTCACCAAAGCAGTGTAGTCTGCAGCTTTAGATGGGGTGGGCTAGCTGGGGCTACTGAGACAAAGCCTCCACCACAGCCCACAGAGCCAGGCTTTCACAGAGGTGACCAGGGCGATACATCCACTGTCTCTCCCATGAGCGCTGTCCATGCAATGTACACTGAGTCCCACTGCCGAAGGGTTCAGAGGCTGAGCATGTGGAAAATCTGTGGTCTCCATTCCTGAAGAGGTTGTCACCGCATCAGTCACGCGGGAGACCTCAGTAGCATGGATGTCTGTGTAAGCTACCCAGCTTTTCATTCTCTTGGGCTAAGGGGACAGGGTCCTGATGAGCCACTTTGCTAATAAAAAGAAAGTGAGAGGAAGAGAGGAAGGCGGCCACACAGACTGGGTGTAGCTGACAGGGACGCTGGCTCAGGTTCTCTTCAAGGAAGGAAAGCTGCTGAACTTAAAGGGATCTGGGCACATACGGTATCAGCAACAATGTTTATAATGAGCAAAGGGCCAGCAAACATGTCCACTGTGGCAGAGAAGGGCAAATGAAACATGACACTCACATACAAAATATACTATTGTACCCTAAGAGGAAGAACCCTCAGATACCTCTATCACATGGCTATCCCTTGAGAACACAATACTAAATAACACAGCCACAAAGTGAATACTCAAAATCCTACATGGACCCCTTATTTGGAGTTCCTTGAATAGACAAATGCACAGAGACAGAAAGGGCTGTGGCAGCTGCCCAGCGCTGGGGAGGGGACAGATCGTGTGTAGTAGGCACAGAGCTTCGGCTGCAAGAATGCGAAAGTTCTGGAGAGGGATGGTGGTGACGGCTGCACAGGGATGTGAATGTGCTTGGCCAGTGACCCATGCACTTGAGAATGACATCACCAGCTCCTTAATGTGGAATGTACCTCACGCGTGGCCATAGAACATTGAAATTTGTGGATGGCAGCCCCAGCTCCTTAATGTAGAATGCTCCACACGCATGGCCGTAGAGGAGGTCCTCAAGGATGGAACTGCTTGCCCAGCCCTGGACCCTAAATGCTCAGTTGGAAAGGACTGACCAGCAGAGTGCAGAGTACGGAGGGCAGAAGGTCCCCGTAAAAAGGAAGGCAAGACGAGAAGCTCAGTAGGTGAGCAAGCATAAGGACCAGTATTCAGATCCCCAGAGCCCCCATAAATATCTGTGCACAGCAACGCTCCCAACACCAGTAGAAATGGAAATGGAAGATCCCTGGAGCTCGCTGGCCAGCCAGTCTGGGCCAGTCCCTGAACTCCAGGCTCAGTGGGAAACCCTGTCTCCAAAAAAGGGTGAGAGGAACCAAGAAAGACACATGACATCAACCTCTGGTCTCCATATGTATTCACATACAAGCACACAGATATGCAGGAACCTATACCACACACACACACACACACACACACACACACACACACACACACACACGCAGTAACAACAGAAGGCCAAGAGAGTTGCCTATTAAACTAAGGGATGCCAAATTTAAGCAGGCAGTGGAAGCCACCGTTGAATTTGAGTAGGCACTTGATAGGTATAATTTGCGCCTTCAAGATTGCTCTGGCTGCCAGCTGGTAGCTGGAGGCAGAAAGATGAAATGCATAGGAAGACTTGGCTTTCCAGTGAGCACCAAAGGTACCAGGACAGAGAGCCAAAAGAGGATCTGGGCTACTGCTAGCTGAAGCAGTGATTTGTCCAGGAGTAGACTGAATTTCAGAAACAAAGGGAACTCCTGCGGCCACCCTGCATAACAATACTGTGAATGTCTGTCAGCCTCTATCCTGGCCCAGGTTAAGCCGCCATGGTCTTTTATACATCACCATGCAATAAAAGCCAGCGTGGGTTTTATGACGTTGTTTTTGAAGCCCCAAGCCAAGCGTTTCTACCCACTTAGACAGCTACGCTGCCACTTCTTAATGTAGCTGGTATGTTTACTGTGTGAAAGACATCTCCACAAGTCATATGGAAAGAGACTCCACATGGCTGTACAAAATAGCTTTTGGTAAGGGAATACGAGAACTTTTGTGTGTTCTTTGCCATGAAATTTTCTTTCCTATGGAGAAAGAAAGGCACAGAGTGCAAGAGCTATCTCTACACCATACTGGACTTTGGATCAGGAAGAGAATGTTCAAAATAGGTTCTATTCCGCAACCCTGTTTCCAGAGTTGAACAGCTCCCAAAACAGCCCAGTTAATCCTCCTTCCCACAGAACCCCTCACCTTTGAACTTTTCTTTCTAAACTATCATAAAAGCAGGAAAACAATTCCAGGGCTAGGTCCCAAGGACCCTGCAGAAGCCCAGGCTCCCTGCCCACCAAGGCAAGAGATCATCCAAGGGGTCATCTCCCTTGTAAAAAAAAACAGGCTTTCTGGTGAACTTGATGGCAAGAGCAGGCTGTAAAAGACGGTATGTGGCCTTTAACAAGGCCAGGCAGGACGGAGAGCAGCCAGCTGTGCAGTCTGATGGAGCCCAAGAATATTAGAACCTGGGGTCACATGGAGCCAGGACACCACTCGGAATGTTGGTAGGAGAGACAGTCTGGCGAGCCGCTGGGGAACAACCGGAAGCCCGCTGTGCCAACCCTGGCATGAGTCAACAGGAGAGTGAGGTGGCCAGGACAGTTGGGTGGACTGCATAACCCGGTGCCTGACCACACAGGGTTGGTGCCCCCGAAGCCCCTCCTTCACACAGCAAACTTCAATGCCCTCCAAAGACGCCAAGGGTGACAGGTGTGCACACATGTGGCCACGCACCAGTTCTGCCAAGGCAAGCACACTCAGTCAGTTCCACAATGGCCCTTGCCAACTTCTCCCCCAGGTTTTGGGTGAATAGCCAGCCAGCGGGATACTCCATCTGGAGATGCGGAGGTGATGGTCTCTGTTCCACAAAGCTCAGAACATCATAGTTTTACATAAGAATTCTCGGGAAGTCATAGGTGGAGCAGAGGTAAGAATAAGGTCCTCCAGGGTCCTCGACTGTCTCTGGAGACAAAACGAGACACTTGGTACATGGATGCCAATTGGATACAACTTTTTCCCTTGCTGCAAACAGCCCCAGAGCAGAGCCTGCTCCCAAGACCTGACACAGTCCTGAGAGATGGCAGTGCCCACCCTAGCTTCCCTAAGTGTCCTGGGAAGTCACTTTTCTTAACCAGCACTTTGTCCTCCCAAAGCTCCTCCTGACGCCACTCCTCCAGCCCCGGCCTCCGTGCCTCTCCCTCAGGACCTCTTTTCTAATTTGGATCTGGCCTCCCCGTTTCTTGTACTTCCATGCCATTCTTCCTAAATGATAGCCTTCTGAGCCAGGCTCAATTATATACACAGCTCAAATGAGCAGCCCTGACTCTAAATTTGGATGCCTCCATTGGAAGGAGGGGCCTTGGGTATCTAGTCTTGCCTGAAAGGAAAGATGCTGGTCCCTACAGGGAGTAGAAGCCAAGGGAGAGGGAGAGAGTTCTGCAAAATGGTACAAACGCAGGATGAAGAAACAGACCAGGCCCGACTGCCCCAGGTCACCAGGCTGAGGCCGTTTCTGTTACTTCAGCCAGGCCTGTTAAGACTCCGTGCCCCGCCACAGGCATGCGGCGGCAACAGTCGTACTTTAATTTTTCTTTTTTCCTTTTTAGAAATGGCCTGCTGTCTGACCCCACCTATGCTTTCTCTGCAGGGTTAGCAGAAGGTGAAAGGAGAGCGGCTGCCGGGGATTTCCTGACTTCTGTGAATTTTCTCCCAGATCTGGCTGTGAGTCAGTGTGACGTTCTCACGACACGTGGAAAGAGTCGAAGAGGCACCCTGCCACCCTCTGTCCTGGGAGCACAGGGAAAAGTCTGCTGAGTAACCAGGGGTGAGAAGCCAGGAGGCCGCCTCCCTCTTGGCTTTGCCTCTATACTGTCCCAGACTCCCTTGGGGTGTGGATCCCACACACCTACAGGAAGGGCTCTATCTTCAGTTACTTCCTTCCAAGTATAAGCTCGTGTGTGTGGTTTTGTTGCTCTTTACAATTGGGGCAAATGCACAATGGAGAAGAGGGGGTGATACGAAGAGAACATAGGAGAAAGAAGGGGTTCTCCTCACATCCACACTGTCTGACATGACTGAGGACTCACACATTCCCTTCAGGTCTAGGGAGGCAGGCAGAATCATCAGTTCAGTGAAGTAAATTAATTACAGCATCATGTGCGAGCTGGATGACCCCCAGGGCTGGTCAGCCCTTGCTAGCTGAGACCAGCTATGACTGATTTGTGTCCAGGATGTTGATAATTGCCCCTCAGGGGTTTAGAGAGATCACGTGCTTGGGTTCGTGGCATCCTCCAAAAGAACCGGGAATAGCGGCTGAAGAGGTGGCTCAGTGGGTAGAGTGCATGATGCCCGCCCTGAGTTCGAGTTTCACTTGGAATCTCTGTGCTGATAAAACAAAGACAGATCCAGAGGCTGGCTAGCCACTGGCCATGCCTAGCTGATGGGCTCCAGACCCTTGAGAGATCCTGTCTCAAAGGCAGATGATACTGGAGGTTGTCATTTGGACGCCACACAAATTCAAATGCGTGTGTACTCAGATACATGCAAGCAAATGTATATACAAACTTACACACATGTATAGACACATATAAACTCAAATACACACGTGTATATTTGGGAATGTCCTGGAATTAACGTGAAGGGGTATTAAAATGAGACTCACAGCAGTCTGTGACGCTGGCCCCACCCAGGGTGCTGAGAGCACCCATGTAAGCATTTCACAAACACGACGTCACTTCGCATTGTCAAAGAACTGCTGGCCAGGCCCTTGAGACCAAAGATGAAAGCCTTTGACACACACAGCACAGTGTTTCTCCATCCTCATAACCTGAAGGACAAATATGTTCCTTTCTCTCTTTCAAAGGCAGAAATTAGGGGGCAAGAAGGACACCAAGTGATCTACCTTGTTGTACTGAGGGATTTCTCCATGGGAATTAAAGGCACACCAGAGAATTAAAGGCACACTAGAGCCCACAAAGACCCTTTAGGGAAACCTTGTGTTCCCGGTGGAGTGGGAGTGTATTACTTGGAAAGAAAAGCCCCACTCTAACATGAAAGCTTGCTGAGGGTCATGTTCCTCCTCTTCAACTTTCTTAGATGCCAATGTCAGCCCTGAACAGAGACAACTACAGACCGCGTGTCAGTACGTCTGTAGTCCCACAGAGCTGGGGTGGAGGTATGACAAATAACAAGTCCCTCCACAATCAACTTAAACCTGGCATGCTGGCCAACTTGAAGGAGCTGAGGTGTTCTGGTATGTTCCACCATTCTGGGATCAGCAATAAGGCCAGCACTTCCTGGGGCGCTCTCTCCTGCTTCTTCTGCTGACCTTGGTCCCTGCCCAGGGTCTCTACACCTTTAAAAATAGACATCTTCAATAGTCCCCTCATCCATTCCGGAAAAGAGAAAAAGATTTTCTGGGTTTCCTGGTAGCCCAGGCTAGCCTCGAACTTGCTCTGCATCTTAGGGTGACTTTGAACTTCTTATCCTTCTGCCTCCACCTTCTGAATGCTGGGATCACAGATTTGGTTTATGCAGTACTCAGAAAGTCTTGAAGTGATTCCTTGGTCTGTTTCTCTTTACTTTTAAAAAACATTCTACTGCTTTCTCATTTTTCTCTTTTAAAACCTCATACTTTAAAAATAGATTTGTCCATTCACTTATTTATCTGGGGTTGGAGGGGTAGGTGCCATAGCACGCATAGCGGCCAGGAGACTAGATTCTGTTCTCTTTCCACCACACGGATGCCAGGGATTGAACTCAGATCTTCAGGCTTCCATTCCACCAGTGTTACTGTCTTCTTCTGAATGCCGTGCAAGTATTCCCTCTTGCTGTGGACCGTCAGGTGGCAGGCACGGGCCCTTCTCTTCCCTTGCATTCCTTCAGCCTCCTGCTTTCTCCGCTGCCCTTTTCCTCCCCACCCTTCTTGCTTTTTAACTTCACCTTTGTTTTCTCATAAATTGAAACAAATCGGACTTTAATCTTTCTCTCTCTTTCAGTTGGAAATTTTACTTCTGCCTCTTGGATTGTTGGCCAAAGCAGAGAACTAAATCATCTCCTAGCGTTGAGGCAGGGGCATTGAAGTGTAGGGACACCAGAGTCTTAGTTCCAGGAGCCCAGGATGCAAGACTTCCGGGCATCCACGTCACACAAGTCACACAGGGAGCATAGGAAAGCACCCAAGCAGCTGCTTGGGGTGGCCATAAGGCAGCAGCTAAGAATGCCCATTGTCCTGGCTGCAGCTGTGTCCCCGAACAGGTGCTGCCTGCCCCCAAATGCCACGTCACCCTCCAGACTCACAGGAACATATCCCAAATCAGGAATGCATGCTGTGGCGCATGCGTGGCACTTCAGGCTATCCCTACTCTGCCTATTCATCTAGAGGCCGTGAAGAGAAAGACAGATTCCAGGGTCAAGAACCACAAGTCCCATCTGTACTCATCTTACGGGGCATCAGCCAGCGGAGAGTGCGGTCAGGCCCAATGCATGGGAAAAAGCACAGGGAGGGGTGAACTAAGGCGCATGTGTCTGAGCCTGGGGAGGTGACTAAGGCAGGCAGCTTCCTCCTGCACCCGAAGGGCCTTCCTGCTTGTAATAGTTCTTCCCTTCTTCCCCAACAGAAGTCACTCTCTCGCTGCCCCATTCCTCCCCACAGTCCATCAAGATCTCCTAGCCAGTACGCTTCCTTAGGTTCCCCTGGGGGTGGGAGATGGGGGACAGGGGCACATGAGAGTTCATCTTCACTGTCAGTTTGATGGAATTCTATACCTACGAGGCACATTCCCAGCTGCTGGAGGACCAGCATCCATCTCTTTCTGCTTGCTGATAGGTAACACGGTGTGAGCAGCCTCCTCCAGTTCCCACTCCTAATCCTAAAGCCTCACCCTTCCAAGGTGATGAACCCTGAGTCAAAATAAAAACACTTCTTCCCTTGAGTTTCTCTGGTTCAGGTGCTTGCTCACACCCACAAAGACAAGCAACTGGTAGGGTTGAAACCCATGGCCCCACAAGGGTGTGGGTCTGTGATGATCACCAGAGGAGGGCCCCTTTGGAGGGAAACAAAACTAGAAAAATTCCTTCCCGCAAGAACTATGGAAGCCTCAGCAGGACAAAAGACCATGAATGTGTGAAGCAGAACCTAGGCTTAAGGGTTTTCTCATTGTCCATGAAAACCTTACTTTTAAAAGAAGTGTGTGTGTGTGTGTGTGTGTGTGTGTGTGTGTGTCATTCACACGCATGGTAGCTTGCCACCATGCATGTGTAAAGGAAAGAGGAAAACCTCTCCTGTTGCTGTTTACCTTCCTTCTTGTTCTGAAAGAAGAACCCTTGGCTATTTCCCCCATTTCTTCCTCTATAGCAGCAGGCCCAGAACTTCCGGGGACTCTCCTGTCTCTGCCTCCCATCTCTACTTTCCTTGTTGTTATTAGTGATGAGTCCTAGGGATTCAGACTCAGGCCTGCAGGACTTCACAAAGAACACCTTACCCACTAAGCCATCTCCCTGGCCCTAAAGCCACACTTTGAGGACTGTTTTTGAGAGACAATCATCCCCTTGGCCTATGCTATGCAGTCAGCCTGCCTTCCTGAATTATGTGCTTAGAATTGGGCTGAGCATTTAATGAAGAGCTTCTTGCAGGCCTCTCGAGCTTCTGACTGTCCTTCGGCAAGTGGAGGACTTGATCGGTTATTTACTCTGCAGTGTGGGTTGGTTTTGGAGACGATGAATTGACCCCGAAGAACCCGGGTGCACCACCCCATTCAGAAGCCACCTCTCAACCATTCCCTACCAATGTATCTGAACTATACTACAAAAGCACAGCGCAGCCTGGCAAACTCAGCCTCTGACGCCAGGCACCAAGACTAGTTTGATTATAGCCCCGTCCCCTCTGCCTCCAGAAACTTCTCTCAGGTCCCTCATTCACAAGCTCTCTCTCCCTAGATCTCTGGGAGCTTGACTCGTGACCAAGTTCTGAGACCACACCCTTGTCTGGAAGCTTCAAAAGGGCCTTCTGGCCTAGACACACTCTCACAAGCCAACTTGGTTTCCTAAAAGTTAGATTAAAAGGAAATAAAGGGCATCTGCTAGCTCCCTGGGAGCGCTTGTCATGCTGGGGACATGAAGCCGACTTTGTGGGAGGCCAGGGGATTCCCATAGGCACCAGCAGTGTGGAAGCCTTGCAAAGAGCCTTTCTATTGGTCACCATTCTACAGCACTCCATTGCTGCCAGAACCAAGTCCTGTCACCTCTTCCTCATTCCCCATGAGTTCCTAGAGGGCTGAGAATCGTGTCATAGCCAAGCAGGTGATAGTTCCTGAACAGTCATCAGGGGTGCCTAGTTTTCTTCTCCCACTCCCTACGGATAAATGTCTGGGATAGATGAGAAAGAAACTCCATCGGAGGAGCCCTAATGCCCTGTGAGGTGGTGAAAATGAAGTGTGTTTATCTGCATGATGTCCATAATGGTTCCCTCTCCAGCTCTGAGATCACAATGGCTGTGGAAACCTGTGAGATAGCTAAGTTCCTTCTCTCCTTCCTCACCTTCCACTTCTGCTGGCCAACATCCCCCCTCTGTGAAGATGGTGCCCAGACCCATCTGCCGACACATGGCAGAGAAGCAGCCTGGAAGGTCCCTCCTTATTAGTTCACCAAGACATTCTGTGTCCCGCATTATTCAAGTGGAAGCCACTTCTTCCTCAGACAGAGAACTTCCCCAAGACCCCTGTGGTGAAGAGATGAGGTTTGGCACTGATTGCTCCCAGGCTGCTGTCCTTTGGTCTCCCTAGGTAGACTGCTAGCCATCTCCTTGGGCTAGTCTTAGACCTTGGGGTCCTAGATAAGTCCGGGATATGCCCCTCTTTGTCTTACCAGGGACCTAACTGGCATTCGCACTCCCTGCTTCTCTCTTTCTGTGGTCCCAGAAAGGCTTCCAGAGCTCAGGGCTCAGGGCTGCAGCAAATGGAGGAAGATTCTAGAAGCAGCCTCACAATAACAAAGAAAGTGATGAATGTGGGGAGGGGGAGGAAGAGAAGAGAAAAAACAAGGAGAAGTGAGAGGAGGGGGAAAGAGGGTAGATGAGGGGAGAGGAGAAGAGAGGAGAAACATTAGGCCAGAAAACCTTTGGAATTTTACCTTTTTCTCTCCCCAGCGAGGGTCTGGATGGGAGAGTACCACAAAAGGGAGGAGAAACCCACTCTGTTACCCTAGGGATCAGTGGAGAATGGTTGGTGGGCTGCATCCTCCTCCTGGTGGGTCGGCATCCATCCCGGAGAAGCAACTAGGTCATCACCCCTCTGCTCCTGTGGCCAGTGTGGCCATCAGAGCAGCACCGTGGGAGGTCACCTGGGTGGTGGTGGCCCTGGCCGCACCTCCAGGCGGTCCGTTTGGATATGAACAACACTTTGATAGCTGGCCATGAAAGGCCAAGTTCTGAAAGCCCCCATTCATGGACCCTGTACACAGAAAGCTCACAGGAGGGGGAAAAAATGGTTTCCCAGTTAGTCTAGAAAGGTGGGTTCGTGTTTATTAATCGACGGCCACATAAAGACCTCAGGGTTATAAGCATTCCTTATGAGTTCCACAGAAGCTCATACTGGAAGGGGAAAAAAATTCCATCCGGTGATTACCTGGGTCGAAAGCTGCCCCTGTAGCCTCTGTTTGAGATTCAGAAGGAAGAAAATACAAAAGCACGGGAGCCCATGCTGAGCAGGCCTCAACTGGAGCGGTGTGGTTTCCAGAAAGGTTTGGAAACAGGGCCCCCTGTTCTTGGGGGTCACCGGCAGCAGGTGAGCCCCACCCCCATCCCAGCTTCATGCTAGCTTGCTTGGTTCTTCTCCCTTCTGATTTTGTGGCAGTGAGGAACACCCAAAGGGGATTTTTGTTTTAAAAGGTCACTGGCAATTAACTCCCTGGAGAAATCAGAGAACAGGGGGGAAAGGGTTGTCTTGGAGGAAGTTCAGAGAAAGAAAGCACTGGGTAGACAGGCTCCTGCCCTCCCAGGAGACCACTGCAGGCACTTCCCACCTCCAGCAAGGGCCGTGGAGAAGGAATTAAGGCGCAAGCGAGAGATAAGACAGAGGCCCATCTTCCTTTTGAAGCTTAATTACAGCAAACTGATCAGTCTGATGCTATGCATACTATACAAACAGTGGAGAAAATTGTTTCATAGGGAGCCATGTTATCCCAGAGGGGCGGGGTCAGCAAGGGAGCTGGTTCCAGCTTCTAGTGCAGTATAGAAAAGTCTGAGCAGTGATAACTGAACACAAATCACTCCTAGAGACGAAAAAAGAAAATTCCTGCTCCCTCCACGTAAGGGTTTCCAGGAGGGAAAATGGATTCAGAGTCATGTACATTTAATTTATTTCCCTGGTAAAGCCAAATTTATTTCAAGATGGAGGGACCAAACAGGCCTGTCACCAGATCACAAAGTCATCTCAAAGCCATGCAGGGTGTATGCCGTCCAGCTCCTGGACCACCAGCACGTCCACGACTCCTTTACACTACAGATATTTGGCTGTGCCGAAGTAGCCCGATAAAATCAACCGGAGGATGCAAGTGCAGTTTGTCGGTGCTCTCTAAGCATCTGCTGGAATCTGACCTTTGTCTTATTCTAGCATCACAGAGACATGTCCCCTGCTGCCTGCCACCATCTGTGAGTAAAGGGATCCCTCATTTCCATGTGTGTTTTCTGTTGACATAGCTTCTGTGGTTTCCCATACATATTGTCTAAGAGGCAGGAGGGATGACTTGCCCATGGGTAACACTGTCAGATCTCCCTAGCAGACTAATCTGCCAGCCTTGGCCCTTTGTAAAGAAGTAAGTCTAGGCTAGCCCTAGAGCAAAGGCTGTGTCTACCCCTTTGGCAGCCACAGATAGGCAGGTTGTCCTAGGTCCAAAGAACAAAGTTCAAGGGTTTTCTATGGTGCTTCTCGATTCCTACCTGCCTCCTGAGGGATGAGGCTGGGCCGTGCTCCACCTGGGAGAGCACAGGAATGGGTAGAAAGTGAAGCATGTCTGAGACAAAGCCAAGGTTTGAATTGTCTTCCTGAAGAACGGATGTCATTCAGGCAGGCAACGAAAGATGGGGAAAGAAGATGACATCCATAGCACTAACTTCTAAAGGATACCCAGGGGGAAGGCGCATACACGGGTCTGTCTGTGTCCAGTCAGTAAGAGCTCGCCCCACACTCAGATACCCCTGTTACGATTCTCTTGGTAGGGGGAGTAAATTTTTAGGAGGCCGTTTGACTTCTCTTAGGGCTTAGGTGTGCAGCATCCACCAAAAACAATTTGTGTGTTGAGAGCTCGGCCCCCAGCAGCACCAGTGAGAAAAGACTGAATCTTGAGGGTTCCCACGGAATTTGATGGTATTGTTAGAACGAGGTAGAAACCCAGAGGCGGGGCCTAGTTGTGGGAAGTAAGGCACTGGGAACAGTTCCTTCATCTCTGATCCCCACCTGCACCCTCCACTTCCTGTCCACCATGAGGGTAGCCATGGGTTGTCATCTTTATTCTACCACAACTTACCCACCTTGCCACAGGCTGAAAAGTAAACAACCAGAGCGTGGTGGACTGAGGCCTCAGAAGCCATGAGCCCAAAGAGACCTTTCCCCTGTGAAGTTGTTAATCTCGTGGTTTTTGTCTTGAAAATGAAAAATCTAAACAATGTCTTCCCAAAGTCACCCCAAACTTATGTAAAGAATTTAGTCTCATTCTCCCTTCTTCAAAGAAGTGAAAATAAAAAATAAAACAGAGTTCCAGAGAGAAGGAAGTGATTCAGAGGAGGGCAGGCAGAATTCCTGAGGCAGGGCTGGGCTCTGCCAGCCAGAGTTGCCCAATAACTCAAAAGGAGGGGCCTCGGGGACTCTTCTGGGTATTGGAAGGCATCTTCTCTTAGCTTGATAAGCACCTGTCTCTGGGAGCTCCTTTGTCTATAGATTCAGAGACTGACACACGAACTTCATGTGTGGTGTCTCCCACAAGACCAAACCTCCAAAGCCTGCCACCACCAGAAAGGCTGCAACCCCAAAGAGCAGCTTACAGGCATGCCTTTCATGGTAACACTGAGCCAGGCCCTTGTACAGGGCGGGTTCCACCAGCCGAGCACACTCTTCAGATGTGGCAGCACGCTCTGAGCACCACAGAATGCGAGGGTGGAAGTGAGTCCTGCCGATTGTGGGACAGAGACTCCTAGAAAAGCCTCAGTGAGACCTGGGACCAAGCTAAGCGGAAAACAGAACGAAACAATGTTTCTCTCCAAACCACGCCATGCTACAAAGTGACCATCAGCCTCCTTTTTCTTCAACCTGTGCCCTGCTAGTGAATTCTCAATCTTTGCCTCTTTCCTCTGTCTCCGAGATTGCTGTGGGACCAGATCCTAGACTGCTTCCCTTTGCAGCATGCAGTGCAGGGAAGGGACACTAAGTAAACCAGTCCAGTCTTGACAGTATAAAAGGCTCCTCCCTATTCTACCTCCATCGGGTGCTTCTGAGATACCTCTGGTCTTCCTTGCTAAAGCAAGCAAACCATAACTTCAGCTGATTGTCTGTTGAAAACTCAACTATGGGGTAAAGTAGCAGGAACCACATTTTCTTTTCTGTGCAAATATCATTATAAACTCAGTTTTACAAGTACTGTATCCACTAGGGTTACCAGCAGCTGGCTTTCCAGAGAGCCCAAAGCACTAGCCATGCACTGATGGCACCCCCAGTCTCATCTGTTCCCTATTTCTTCTAGTATACAGCCAGAGTTACCTCTGTGAGAAGGAAAGATGGACTTCCCAGCTTTTAAATGCAGGACTTGTGTTAGTAATTTTTTATTTTTATTTTTTATTTTTATTTATTTATTTTATTTATTTATTTATTTTTTTTGGTTTTTCGAGACAGGGTTTCTCTGTGGCTTTGGAGCCTGTCCTGGAACTAGCTCTGTAGACCTGGCTGGTCTCAAACTCACAGAGATCCACCTGCCTCTGCCTCCCGAGGGCTGGGATTAAAGGCGTGCGCCACCATTTCTGCATCATATGTGACCTTCCTGTTTTTTAATTTTAAAACAGCATTGCAAAATATTTAAGCTCTTCAAAATATGTAAGAAATGATAGCAAGTAAACGAACCCTCCTAGCCTATCAACCACTGTTTTTTCTTTTATTATTTTATATCTATTCTATCTACCTATCTATGCATCCAACAATCCATCCATCCATCTGTCCGTCCATCCATCTGTCCTTTCTCTATACATGAGCTATCAAAAGAACATTTAGAAAAAAAGAGTCTATATCCTTTATTCTTTTGTGAGTTTTTTTTATTTTTTTCTGTCAACCTTCCTCTCTAGAACATTTCAGGTCCAGCTAACCAATGGCACCCAGCTAGCTTTCTTCCAGCCTGGCCTTATTGCTTCCTCCCCACACTTGCCTCCACCTAAGGCTTAGGTTCTAGCCTCTGAGAAGAGCATAGCTAAAGATCCACACGTGCAATTAGGAGTCTCTAGAAATCAGCAGACCCTAACTCATAGTTGGCGATGTGTGCCTGTCATTTGGAAGTCATTTCCTTAGATAAGGTGGATAAAGTGAAGCGGGTCCTGTGTATTCCTCATCTCCCCTTTCAAGAAATACCTGAGTTGGTTCTGTTGTTGAGAGTGATTTGGGAGGGAGAGTATTGAACCAGGTCATATGTAGCCTTCTGTTCCCCAGGCATATTAGAGATGGGTTGAATCTGATGCCTCAGAGATGCTAAGCAAGCTCCAACCCCTGTGCTCCAACTGCTGTGCTCCAACTGCTGTGCTCCAGCTGCTGTGCTCCAACCACTGTGCTCCAACTGCTGTGCTCCAACCACTGTGCTCCAACTGCTGTGCTCCAACCACTGTGCTCCAACTGCTGTGCTCCAACTGCTGTGCTCCAACCACTGTGCTCCAACTGCTGTGCTCCAACTGCTGTGCTCCAGCTGCTGTGCTCCAACCACTGTGCTCCAACTGCTGTGCTCCAACCACTGTGCTCCAACTGCTGTGCTCCAACCGCTGTGCTCCAGCTGCTGTGCTCCAGCTGCTATGTTCTAATGGCTGTGCTCCAACCACTGTGCTCCAACTGCTGTGCTCCAACCGCTGTGCTCCAACTGCTGTGCTCCAGCTGCTGTGTTCTAATGGCTGTGCTCCAACCGCTGTGCTCCAACTGCTGTGCTCCAGCTGCTGTGCTCCAACCACTGTGCTCCAACTGCTGTGCTCCAACCACTGTGCTCCAACTGCTGTGCTCCAACCGCTGTGCTCCAGCTGCTGTGCTCCAGCTGCTGTGTTCTAATGGCTGTGCTCCAACCACTGTGCTCCAACTGCTGTGCTCCAACCGCTGTGCTCCAGCTGCTGTGTTCTAATGGCTGTGCTCCAGCTGCTGTGTTCTAACAGCTGTGCTCTGACCACTGTTTCTACTCTTTATTTTCAGATAAGGTTTTGCTAAGTTACACAGGCTGTCCTTGAACTCACTGTATCTCAGGCAGCCTTTGAACTCTTGATTCTCCTGCTACAGCCTTCTTGATAGCTCCATTCCTGATACACATGAGCACGTGTGTGTGCACACACACACACACGCTCATTCTTCTCAGCCCTGCTGAACTTAACTCCACTCAACCCCCACAGAATTGCTGCGTGGATGTTCCCACCCTTTGCCTGAATGACTTCCATGTTCTACATTAAGCTCCTCATAGTCATTCATCTAAACTTGACACTTGTTCCTTGTCTTGGTGACATCTTCTGAACACTGGCTCCAAAAAATACCCACTTTATAAGGTGTTTACTCTGTCAGAGGGACCCCACCTTCTGACAGTGGCATGTGACCTTATCATCCCCATAGCTACCCTGAGACATATTTGGGCTACATGCCATAAGTTAGAAAGGCCTCCTAGAATATAGCATAAAGATAGATACAGATGTTACATGAACTGAATCTGGTTATTTTGAAATTTTAAATTTATGCTGAAGATAATTTTGATGGCAGGTTTTTTTGTAAACAATTCTTTGCATAAGGAAAGAATATCCTATTTGATATATTTGGAGCCAGAAAAGAAGGTATCCCCAACCTTTCAGGGATATAGTTACTGCAGTAGAGAGAGCATGCGTCTGTGTTCAGCCTGCATTTGTGTTTCTGTGCACTGGAGCCTGCATCCTGCTTTCTGGCCTTTTGAACCTGTAGCCATGCTACTTGCCACATCTCTCTTCCTTGCCCATCACTCTCAGAAGCAGCCCAGCAGGCCAGATCTCTGTTGGGCAGCAGGTGCTGTGGAGGTCATCCCAAGATTTTTTTTGGGGGGGGGACAGAAAACAAAAATTTTCCACTCGGAGCAGGCAAGCTTTGCAAATGGGCTCATAAAGCCCTGGGACTTCTGGTAAATGGTGTTAGCATCACACGTTCCTCAGCTCAGGGGGCATGACCTTGCTTTTCACTGGCGCACAGGAAAGAGGCAGGGCTGTATGCTGGTGGGCCTCTGGGCTCCCTGCCTGCCTTGACTGCAGTCCCAAGCCCGCAGGCCTGCCTCTGCATTCGACAAGCCCAGCTACAAACTACAGGCAACTCTGGAGCCCAGATCTAGGAGAGAAGGAAGGCGGGAGCTAGGATGGTGGACCACTCAACTCAAGGACCCGGAAAGACCTCAGTTCTGTGACAGACACCCTGCATGCTGAGAGCTGCGAGACAAAGACCGTAGTGTCTAAGTGACTGTAGTGCCACTTACGAGTAGCAGAATGCATGGGGAAGGCTCCCTCTGAGCATCGTGAGATACTGTGTTGTCCAGTGTTCACTCCTTTAGCCCAGGTGTTTAAACCCCCGCCCCCCTCCCCGAGTCAGGGTGGGAGAGAGAGACTCAGACATTGTATTCAGCCTTTCCAAGGTCCTTTAGAACTCAGGTTATCCCTCGCTCTATAAACGCCACGCTCTACTCCTCATTTCACATCATGGCAAGGAAGGACCCCACAGGCCCCACAGCCAGCCCTGGCTTTGCTGTGGTTGGCAGGCTCCTTTCGGCCTGGCTGGTCTGCTTTCCTACTGGGTGGGTCCAAACTCCAGAGGTAGCCATGGGAAAAGGCCAGAAAGACTGGGGTTTATCCTAGGAGAACAATGGGGGTAAGCTAATGACTTGCAGCTGAAGACAACCAATGACGTGTCCTCCGGTGAGTCCCTTCACCTGAGGAACTCCTTACAGGACTGGTGGAAGGCCCAGGATACGTGCTCATGGCTGTGGTGGATGAAACGGTCCACAAATGCCAGTCACATGCACGACCACAGTGCATGACCATTGCCACCTTTATTCCTATAAGCCAATGGGGGAAAGTCAATGCCTTAAGATGACAGGGAGGAGGTAGAGAAAGGTCCTAGAAATGCAATGATATGACCAAGCCAATGCTGGCAAGTGTCTGCTTTTATATGTCTTCTTTTGTGTGATAATCTTTATATATATATATGTGCCTATACATACATATGTACAATATGAATATATGTGTATATAATACATATAATATGTGCATACACACATATGAATAATATATATATATATATATTAGTTTATTTGAGAGAGTTCTGGTTAAGCTTTCTACGGCTTATAGCTAGATGCACAGATATACATCAAATCTCTCTGTTCTCATAGGACATTGTATTTTGTTCTCTAAAGAACATGCCATGGCCATAATTAAGATGATCCCAATTTGTGAGAGTGTGGTGATCTGTTTCGTGTCTCTATCTCTGACTCGGTTTTCAGTGCTATGAGGTCAGGGACCAAAGTGTCTGGTTCCCCACAGAAAGGCCGGCTCTTGATTCAGAGCCCAGCTTGTAGGAGACGCTCTCAGTGTTGGCCCATGAAAGTCTTGTACAGTGCTTGCCCCAAATGCTCACGGCTCAGTTTGTTTTCTGTGCCCCGGAGGACTGGCGTGATGATGTCTCATAGAAGACAGTGCTGCTGACACGGAAAGGCCCTCCTTCCACACCTCAAACTTGCCATGCCAAGCAAGCTGCCTTTCCCTAGGGGAGCAGTGCCCCACACAGACTACTTGGCAGATGCGGAACAAGGGTAGACTAGCCAGACTTCGGGACATCCTATATCAGCATTCTCTGCTGTCTGCTGGGCAGTGCTGAATCCCTGCCATTGCTGAGGGCCCTGGGCGAGCTGTCTTCCCCACAAGGTCCTGGACTGTCCTTCAGGAAAAAGGAAATATTTGGTTTGCCTCCCTCTCTTATTCATGGTTAAGTGTGTGTGTGGGAGCTGATGCCTCTTCACATGTGCGTGGGTATACATGTGGTCATGCCTGTTCACATGTGCGTGGGTATACATGTGGTCATGCCTGTTCATACGTGTGTGGGTATACATGTGGTCATGTCTGTTCACATGTGTGTGGGTATACATGTGGTCGTGCCTGTTCACACGTGTGTGGGTATACATGTGGTCATGCCTGTTCACATGTGCGTGGGTATACATGTGGTCATGCCTGTTCATACGTGTGTGGGTATACATGTGGTCATGTCTGTTCACATGTGTGTGGGTATACATGTGGTCGTGCCTGTTCACACGTGTGTGGGTATATGTGTGTGTGCCAGTGCGCATGTGCATGTGTGCCTGTGCCTACAGAAATCAGAGGAGAGCCTCAGGTGCCACTTGTCCTGAGGCTCCATCTACTTTGCTTTGTTTTGTTTCTGAGTCAGAGTTTCTCCCTGGAACTTTGTGCTCACTGGCTAGGCTCGACTGACTGGCCAGGGAGCCTGTCTCTGCCTCCCCAGTGCGGGGGTGACTAGCCTGCACCACCCTGCATTTTACACAGGTTCTGGGCCTTGCACTGAGGTTTGCAAGACAGGAACTTTGTCTGCCAAATTAACTCTACAGCCCCAGGAAGGTAACTTTCTTTGTGTGTGTGTGTGTGTGTGTGTGTGTGTGTGTGTGTGTGTGTGTGTGTGTGTGTTTTGTGGGATATTTTACACTATGTGAAAATGTATTGCAGTGATTGGTATAATAAAAAACTGAACAGCCAATAGCTAGGCAGGAGGTATAGGAGGGACTTCCAGGCAGAGAGAGAACTCTGAGAGAAAGAAGGCAGATTCACCAGCCAGACACAGAGGAAATAGCATGAGCGGTACAGAGATATGAAGTAACCAGCCATGCAGCAGAACATAGTTTGAAGCAAATGGGTCAATTTAAGTTGCAAAAGTTAGTGGGACAAGTCTAAGCTAAGGCCAAGCTTTCATAATTCGTAAGTCTCCATGTCATTATTTGGGAGTTGGCTGTGGGGACAGAAAAAGACACAGTGTGTGTGTGTGTGTGTGTGTGTGTGTGTGTGTGTGTGTGTGTGTGTTGTGTGAATGTGAGTGTACACACATGTGTGCACACACATGCCTGTTTGGATGTGGATGTGTGCATGCATGCATGCATGTGTGTGTATGCATGTGTGTGCACATGGGAATGCATGTATGTGTTGTGTGAATGCGTGTGCACACATGTGTGTACATGCATGCATGTGCGAATGTGTATGCTCACACACATGAGTGTGTGTGTAAATGTTTGTGTGTTGTGTGAAATTGTATGTGAGTGTGTTTATACTGTATGAATGTGTATGTGCAAACATGTGTGTACAAGCATGCCTGTTTATATGTGTATGTGAATGTGTGTCTGTATGCATGTATGTGCATGTGTGTGCATGTGAATATGCATATGTGTTGTGTGAAAGTGTGTGTATGTGGGTGTAAACACCTAGGAAGGCCAGAGACACAGGATGCCCCTGGAGCTGGAGTTACAATCAGCTGTGAGCTGCCTGATGTGGGTGCTGGAAACTGAACTCCTGTCCTCTCCAAGAGCAGTGTGGGCTCTTAACTGCTAAACCCATTTTCCAGTAGGAAGAATACTTTCTTAGAGAAAAAATCTTCATCCATTGCTTCCTGGACTGTGTGTTACCACTTCCAGCTTCAGCTGGAACCATCGACTCAAAACCAGTCCCAGAAAAGAGAAGGGAAAAGAATTCCATCGCACCACCCACAAGGGAAGCAGAGTTTACAAAACTGTTTCCCCAGAGCTGGCTGAGGGCGCAGTAGGGAGGGTGGTCTTCCCTCCGCGCCGTCCCTGGTGCTCTTGCGCCAGAGAGTGTCTATTACCTTTTCCCTTCTGTGAAATGTCAACGTACAAACTCCTGGAGAGAGGCCATGGGCAATTTGGAGACAGGATCTCCCACGTAGGGCAGGAGGATCCCAAGTTTCAACTTTCTGTCTCCATTCATTCTGTTCCTCCCAAAAGGAGGAAGACTGGCTCCTGGGAAGCCATAAAGCAGAATGGTCAGGAACCAGGATTCCAGACCTGGGAACGCTGCCACCTCTTGGTTATGTAATCTCAAACATCATCTTCAGAAAAAAAAAAACTCACTCTATCCTTGGGTACAATTGGAAAATGCATGTGATAAACCATGTGAAACCAGCCTTGCCACTTGGCTGAAAAATAAGTAAATTAGTAAATAAATAAATAACCCGAGCCTGAATCCTGCTCACCTATGAATCCAGGCCTCAAGAGGTGAATGATCTGGAGGATTTTCTGCTGATTGGTGGCTCCTACCACCTATCACTGGTTTATTCTGGTGCAAGAATGCATGTGTGCATGCGTTTGTGCATGTGTGGGCGTGCACACATGTGTGTATGTGTGTGTATGTGTGTGTGTGTATGTGTGTGTATGTATGTGTGTGTATGTCTGTGTGTATGTCTGTGTGTGTATGTGTGCGTGTTCTCTCCCAGATCCCTTGCTTCCAAGGCATCCCTCCAGCTGAGAGCCACTGCCAGGAGGTTGCAAAGCCCAGTGAGGGCTTCACCTCCTCCTCAGTCACCCCGAGCTTTGCTTTGCAGCTCTATGCCAGGCGAGTCACCTCCTCCCCTGCCTGTTTTCATCATATGAACACTGAGGATAACAAGTTCTACTCTGCAAGATCATTATAAGGTTTACAGATTCAATATTTGGAAAGTGCCAGGCACATACCAGGCTCTCAAATCATACTTAACATGGTTATTAATTTATTATCCTTCAAGATCCAAGGTAGTGTATGCCTAAGTTAACCAGAGATGGCTGAAAGAGAAAAGGCAGTATCATTGGGGGCCTTTTTTTTCTCCTCTCTTCTCTTCTTTAGGCTGAGATGCAACTTGGCAATTGGCTGGGTCTGGAAAGGGAGCTGGCCAGCCACCCAGAGCGCTGCAGCATCCAGTTACCACCCTGGGACTGCTTTCCAGCTGACTCCTGCTAGGCAGAGGGCAGCAATGCCAGGCGCAGTGTTGGCACCACCACTCAAACGAGGAGGAATGTGCGGCAGCCACAGACACATACAAAGATTTGGATTGAAAATCAAGCCCCCGAATGAGACTACCAAGCACATAGGTTTTCGAAGGTTGTCTTTCTTTGTCTGTGTCCTTGCCTGGGTGTCTGTGTCTTTCTGGCAGTGTCCGAGGCTCTGAAAATAGAGGTTTATTATGGAAATGCTGAGAGATCCTTAAATAGAGCATGGTATTTGCAATGCTGTAATTATGCCCTCACTGAAAAGCTCCAAAGAAAACATGATCTCCTTGCACAAATAAATCAGGCAGGGCTTTCAAGGCCCAGATTAAATCATCTGACCTATAAAGAACCACCATCTTCCATAGATAGATAGATAGATAGATAGATAGATAGATAGATAGATAGATAGAGAGAGATAGATAGATCGCAAATAATAATGGCATTTTTGAAAGTCTAGCCCTGTATCAGGTAAGTGTATACAGCCACATCTTAATGCCATCCTACTGTGGGAATAGTCATGGAATTAGCATGGCTAAGGCATTGGTGGCTACAGCAATTTGATGAGCTTAGAAATTATCCTTGTATAAATAAATAAGAGATCCGTATCTCCTCCCACTTACTCTGATCCAGCATGAGATTTAAGAGATATTCACCCACATAGCCTCTCTCTCTCTCTCTCTCTCTCTCTCTCTCTCTCTCTCTCTCTCTCTCTCTCTCTCCTGTATTTGTTCTGTGTCCAAAACATGATCTGAGGCTAGACCCGTCAAATAACCACGTCAAGAAGACAGTGTCTCAGGCATGTCCAGTAGTCACAGACCTGCCCTCACTCTCCATAGAGAACGCTGCGGACACTCCCTGTGTGTCTTGGCAGCCTCTGCTTGAAGGTGTAAAGCCATCAGTCCTGTAGAGCTATATCTTGAGCTGCTCCCTGCTGGGAACATCTTCCTGGATCTGCAGCCTGGCATGATGGACTTCTGCCCTTGTGGCCCACCCCAGGACAGACAACAGCCATCCTCCACCTCGGTCCCAGATCCCAGAGCGACCAGAGAGGTAGACCATGGATGGCCCTGGGGGACAGGCCTGTTCTTCCCTCATCCAGCTTGCGGTTTATATTTCAAAACATCTATTGGTCCTTCCCTATGGCCGTTGCTAAATGACAGGTTTCATCTGTGGAATGATCAAAACTGAAATCAGCAGTGCTGAGCCTGTCATTTTTCTGAGTAGCAAATGGAAGTCTGTTCTGTACAGAACTACACACAGCTGCACGTGTTCATGTGCAGAGCTACACACAGCTGCACGTGTTCATGTGCAGAGCTACACACAGCTGCACGTGTTCATGTGCAGAGCTACACACAGCTGCACGTGTTCATGTGCAGAGCTACACACAGCTGCACGTGTTCATGTGCAGAGCTACACACAGCTGCACGTGTTCATGTGCAGAGCTACACACAGCTGCACGTGTTCATGTGCAGAGCTACACACAGCTGCACGTGTTCATGTGCAGAGCTACACACAGCTGCACGTGTTCATGTGCAGAGCTACACACAGCTGCACGTGTTCATGTGCAGAGCTACACACAGCTGCACGTGTTCATGTGCAGAGCTACACACAGCTGCACGTGTTCATGTGCAGAGCTACACACAGCTGCACGTGTTCATGTGCAGAGCTACACACAGCTGCACGTGTTCATGTGCAGATCTACACACAGCTGCACGTGTTCATGTACACAGCTACACACAGCTGCACGTGTTCATGTACAGATCTACACACAGCTGCACGTGTTCATGTGCAGAGCTACACACAGCTGCACGTGTTCATGTGCAGAGCTACACACAGCTGCACGTGTTCATGTACAGATCTATATACAGCTGCACGTGTTCACGTACAGAGCTACACACAGCTGCACGTGTTCATGTACACAGCTACACACAGCTGCACGTGTTCATGTGCAGATCTACACACAGCTGCACGTGTTCATGTGCAGATCTACACACAGCTATGCATATTCATGTGCAGATCTATACACAGCCGCACATATTCCTGTACAGAGCTACACACAGATGCACATACTCATGTACAGAGTTACACACAGCTACACATATTCATACTTACAAAGCATTAAGTGTTGTACAACATTAGATCTTTCAACAACAAAACTCTACCTAGACTGAAACATTTTTAATTGCATGTATTTAATTTAGTTGGGATATCCGTGCACCCCAGCTGGGATGCAGGAGTCAGAGAAGAGCATAGAGAAGTCGGTCTCTCCATTTACAGTGTGGATCCTGGCACTGGAACTCAGCTCCTCGGGCATGGAAGCAATTGTTTGTGTGCTGAGCCACCTTGCTGGTCAGATCTAGACTCCTCACAGAAGTGCTCCTCACATTTGATTGACAAGCAAGAGACGAAATGATGCTGCTTCCAGCCTCAGCCCATCCTCATTCTTTGAGAACTAGGTGAAAGTAATCTACATCTTTATATAACTCACACAAATCCAGTACCCTCGGGGGCCAGGCTCAGTACAGTGTGGGGTTGGAAAGAGCTAACCGGGCTGGGGATGGGACTCCAGTTGGTGACATGTTTCTCTGACATGTGTGGAGCCTTGAATGGATCCCTCACCAGGTACAGTGGCACGTGCCTGCAGTCCCAACACTCAAGACAAGGCAGCAGGACCTGGAGGTTAAAAATCGGCTCTAGATAGGTAGCAAGTTTGAGGTCAGTCTGGGCTACCTGAAGACCACTCCGCCAAAGAACCAACCAGAAGGGCAAAACCACGCAACTAACGGAGAATTAATAAAATTGAAAGCAATTTAAGTCTTCTTTTAAAGAAAACACCCAGTTGGGAGCAGAAGACATGTTTAAACCTCACTGTAGTCTGAATTAAGTCTCTTCAGAGCCCATATGCTAAAGTCTTAGTCATTCCCTGTGCCCTGCCATGGGACTGTGTTTAGCTCACTCCCTGTCCCTGCCATGGGACTGTGTTTAGAAGGAATGGAGGTTAAATGGGGCCACAAGGGTCATTGGGGTTGAATCCCCATTAAGTCTGACTGATGTCCTTGCAGGACTAAGGAGAGTCACTAGAAATGCCTGCACAAAGGGAAACAGCTCGGGAGCCTGGCCAGAAGCAGCCTTCCACAAGCCAAAGAGAAAGGCCTCAGGAGAGATTAACCCTGCCAACAACTTGCTCTTGGATCCCAGCATCTCTGAGAAAAATAATTCTGTTGTCAAGTCATCATGTTTATGATATTTTGCTATAACCCCCATAGCAGATGAAGTAGACTCCTCATCAGCTCTCCCCCCACATCTATTTACTTCTCCCAGTGACCCCGAGACTCACCTAAGTGTCTGTCTCATGCCTGCTCCCAGTATCTCTTCCTATTGGCTCAGTTCTCTCCTAGGTTGATTGACAGGGCCTCTCTGGCTACTTGAAATATTTTTCTTCCTCTGTCTCATTTCCATCAAAGCATAACCATCGTAGGTCCTAACTGAAGGATACAGGGAGAGGTACCATCTACCTGTATGCACCCATCATAATCTGCTGACCTTGCCACTTACTTCAAAGACATAGAATAGAACCAGGGAAAAAAGAGAGAAGCATTCAGACAGACAAATAAAAATGGCAGCCTCACCGGAAGCACAGCACAGACCGAGTATTTCTTGTTGTTGAAAAAGCAAAACGAAAGACTTGGGAGATGGCTCAGGTCTTACAGAAAGCCTGAGCATCTAGGTTGGAATCCCTAAAGCACCCATAACATACCAGGCATGGAAACACACACTTGTGGTCCCGGAGCCGGTAAGGCAGAGACAAGCAGATTCCCTAGAGCCAACCTAGGGTAATCAGCAAGCCCTAGGCCAATGAGAGACTGTGTCTCAGGAAAACAAGATGGATGGGTGATGTGATATCTCAGGAACAATCCTCAAGGTTGGTTTCTGCTCCTTGTGAACTTGATCTTGGGCCGCGGCATCCAGCACGCAGACACCACCACTATCACCACAAATCCAAACGATGTATTTCTCACAGTGACAAAAATGACCAACATCTTGGCATCTCATTCACCTATTCAGAAGTGGGTGTGATGCTAAACAGGTCGGGAAGGTGTGCCAAGACCCCTGGTTCTGTCCTTGGAGAAAGCAGACGGCTAAATGAACCTCTCTTGGCTACTCCTAGCCCAAGAGGAAGGAGGGCCAGAAATGTTCCCTGCAACAAGAACAATTTTACAAGCACCAACAGGCAGTCTGCTTTATTATTTATTAATTTAATTATTTTGCTTTGGAATGGGCTTGTTTACAATTGACAGGCAAAATATTTAGAAATGTAATGAGGAGGAAAGGTCGCCACCAAGTCCAGCAAATTCTCCTGTTAGTCAGCAGAGTGCCTGCCAGTCTGGACGCAGGCATCTGTGTGTAATTATGACAGTACTCACTGTGCATGTTTCCAATTCAGAACCCTTTCCCCAGCGTTCGCTGATGAAGCCTCACAACACCCGTGGTGGGAGGTGTCCCATAGAAAGGGGTGGGATAGGTGGAAGAGGCCCCGCTATCCCATTGCCTACAGCTCCCTAGAGAGACACACCCTTAGCTTTCTGCTGAGCTGGGACCCTCCCAGATCTCCAAGGACTTTAGGGTCTGTGCTTGCCTCCAGGGGCAGGAGCCAACCAGAGAGGAGGCCACAGACTTTTTGTTGTCACTAGTCCCAAAATGGGAAGACGCAGCTGACTTCCGTCAGGGGAGATGAAGGCTCATGTCTGCATCCAAGAATCTCTCTCTCTCTCAATTATCAGTCCATAGAGTCATCTTGGAACATGTGCTGGCTTCGCCAAGTGTCATTGTCTCTAGGCTAGGACTAGTACTCCCAGAATTCCCTTTCCTGTCTGATTCAGGTATGGGTGGTTCACAGGGGACTCTGGGAGGCAGAGGAGATACTGCCTCCCTTACTTCTGGAAGGAGGTGTATGCTCTGGG